>NW_026527845.1:0-109965 GCF_017976375.1 Cuculus canorus
TGAGCTTTCATGGGGTTCTTAATCTATTTCCGTATTCCTGGGAATTGGTCTGGTTTTAACTCTTTAATGACAGTTCAGGGTATTAGTATTTCTTGTAAAGCCAAGATGTTTCTGTTGACCCCGTGTACTGAATATTTGTATGTTTTAATTACCCAAGTCCTTAGTTGAGTATCGGTGCCATTGCACATCAGTCACTGACTGCAGATGCACGAGGTACGACCTCAACCTTCGTACAGAGACGGGGGATATCAGTCCCTCCCGAGGCCAAGTTAGAGCTTTGGTTTCAGCTCTTGCTCTGAACTGCGCAGTGGAGGAGGCGCAGGTTTGTGTCTCTGCTCTGAGGGGATGATGAGCTGAGGGATATTTCACCCTTAAGAACATGACGTTAAGCCAAGGAACTCGATTGAGTTCAAAACACTGCTCAGGGCTCGGGAACATCCTGTCTGTATTCATTCAGGAAAATAGGTCTTTCAGTGGCGCAACCGCTTGCGCTGGGTAAAAGGAGAGGATTAAGGGCTTTTGCTGCTGGCAGATATGATTGAAATATCATTTGCAGTGTGATTGAATTATCATTTGCAGTGTGAGTCTTAAGACGAGATCTGTCTGCATTTCTGTTCTGAACAGGGCAGACATTTTGGATCTGTTCCCAGAATTAGAAAGTGCACAGGAATTCCGAAGAGTTTCCTGAAGGAGGTGGAGGATCCCAACACAAAGGGGGCTATGCTGGCAAACACTGGGAAATACGTCATCCCAATCCTGAATGCGTAAGTATGGACTTGATTGGACTGAGCAAACAGGGAAGGAGAGAAACCATGTGCGGATGTCGGAGTGGCAGCACAACCGATTGTGCCAGCGTCTGTAACTGCAGGGGAGGAAGCATTGGCGTTGTATCTTAACCTGGGAACCCAGGACACCTTCTGATCTTACAGGCGTGGGGGTTGCTGGGGCTGCCCTGGGTGCTGGGTAAACTCGTGGGGTGCTGAGAATTATTTCTGCAAAACATGCCAGTGATGCTCACCGTGGAGTCGCTCTCTGGGAAAGCACATTTTGCTTCTGGTTTGTGTTTCAAAGGCGTCTTGCAAAATGTAACAAGCAGCTACTGGACTGAGATTTCCTCCCCCTCCGGCTTCTGTCAAATCCCACACTGAAACAGGCAGAACTGCTGTTGCTTCTACTCTGTGCTAATTTCTCCGTTGATCCTCTGAGTGGGAGAGTTCTGCAGAGGGAAAATTGTTTTCTGCTCCCTCTTCTAGTGCTGTGGCTCTACAAAAGGAGGAGAAGCTGCCTGCCTGTGTTTTCACAGGCTGATGTAGAGAGAAGAATCCCATCTATTCTCTTCCTTTGGTAAATCCAGAGCTTGAAGAAGTTTTCCTTTACGTATCTTGAACCTTTCTCCTTTTCCTCCCCGACCCTCTCCAGGGAAGTTTATGCCAGAGAGAAGAAGAAAAAGCCTCCCTTGTTAGCGGTGGAGCCATCGTCCAGCTCCTCAGATCCTGTTCCAGAGGAACAGCTGCCACTGACACCTCCTCCCGCTGCTTTCATGGCTGTCAGCCCTCCTGCTGCTCCGGTGAGTGCCCCTGGACTTTCTCCACCTTCCTCTCGGTCAGTCAGACATTCGTTGGATGACAGTGGAAGTTCTATTTCAACACATGCAGTGATTCTTGTATTGCAGCAGAGCTTCTTTTCCAACTCTTTGCATTTATTCCCAAGGGCTGTCCTGTCCAAAGCCAACCGGCCGCGGCGGCACCAGTTCTCCCGGGCCCCCAAGGACAATCCATGCCCACAGCTGGTGAGTAACCATCACTGCAGGATTGCTGTAAAAACATTATCTTCAGTTCAACTGAATGCAATATTTTTCGTCTCCCCAAAGCTCATCCCAAGCGAGGCGGGAAAAGGCCCTCAGCGGGTGGAAGAGCAGACTGGGAACTGTGAGTACCTCCAGCCCCTCACTCTGTTACTGCTTGTGAGCTGTGACAGGAGGCCGTAAGACAGAACCTCCACCGCAGCTGAGTTAGAAGGGTATAATTGTGCACAGAGGGTTGTGGAGAGTGCAAGCGGTGATTAATTTTTAAATGGCTTGATTGGAATTGGCTTTTACAAAGGGGAGCTGTGCTTGCAGTAAGAGTATTCAAAGTAAACCTCCAGTGCAGGACCAAGAAAAGGACTCTGAACAATGAAGACTTTTTGAGGAGACTATCGTTACTTACAAAAACTGCCTAGAATTAAAGGATGAGATGGGAAGCCACGCCTTTGAATATTGGCTCAGTAGGGCTGATGAGATCAATCTCCCGATCAATAACTTGGTTGATACTGATTGAGCAAATAGTTGGAAAAGTCAACGCTGTTCTTTTAGGAATAGTTTGGATTTCTTAAATTCATCCATTTCAAATGGCCAAGCTGCTTTCTCTCCGCTGGAGACGGAGGGTCTGGTTTATCTGTTTATTGAGGTGTGATCTCCCCTATGCTAAGTACAGGGGGGGATCCTGTCCCTGGTCCTGCTGCCCACACCGCAGCAGATGCAAACCAGGATGCTGTTGCCCTTCCTTATCCAGGGAGAGGACAATGGAGAAGTAAAGAGGAGACAATATTTTCCTTGATGAAATGGTGTTGTTTTTCATATTTCTATTCTGATAGCGGGTCAGGCTGCAGTTACAGTAACGTGCGTCTGACATAACCACAAAGGACTCAGTCTTCTTCCCAAAATTATTTTGTTGCAGAGGGTGAAAATGCCAAACTGAAACTGGGTAAATGTCACCCTAAACCTTTCCCTAAACCTGATAGGAATTCTAAACTGGTTTTGCTTAAACAGGATCTTCCCCTTTGGCATTTGCAGGCAGGGGACAAATTCTCATATTGGCCAGGTTTTGTTGCTTGGTTTTGGTTTTGTAATAAAGGTCCATCTTATTTTAACAGGGAAACAAAGAAGTCCAAACTTGACCAATTTACAAATGAGTTTGCTGAGGAATCGATGGAATAATAAAGGATTCCAAAGGCGCAGAGGTGTTCAGTTCCCAGGTAACTACTCTCTGTGTCCATAAAAGAGAGGCAGAGTTTCTGGAAGAATCAGGAGGAGCCTCACTCTGCCTCTCGATCATGAGATGGAGTGGATGATCCAAGGGATTAGCAGGGACAGGCGTTTCCTATGGAGGTTGCCAGCTCAAACACGGCAGAGGTGACGGCTGATGGAGAGTTCGAGCATGGCAGCCATTGTTAAGGAGCAGGCGCCTCTTTTTTCCTGGAGCTTCTCTGTAACAACTGCCAGGAGCTGGAACCGGAATAGGGGCAGTTACTGCATTTGCCGTCTCTCCCTCTTGTGGTTGTAACCATGACCTCAAAGCACTTTGGAGGAATCACGTGAGAGAAAGTGTCTTCATTTCCTTTATCTCCTGTGGTTCTCTGCTGCTCTGTCTCGTAAGCAGAAACTGAAACGTTATTGAGTTCTTCAGTTGGCAGCAGCGTTACGTCAGTAGCTGAGAGAATGTTTGACGGAGGCGCATGGAGAGAATAAAAACCAAAGGAAACTTGGGAGAGGGAAAAAAATGGGGAGACGGACTGTTCTAAATTAACTTTATTTTTTGTGGTGTTTTTTTTTTAAGGTCCAAGTCCCCATCCAGCGCTTCATCTCGCTGCAGAGATTCAGCTCAGCAATACAGGAGACTTCTTTTGGTTTGCATTTAATAAAAGTATTATTATTCAGACATTTTATTAATTAGGCCCTGATTTCAAACAACAAACAACACACAAGAGAAAGAAACCCGATTTGGTGTGGTTTTAATTAGCTGCGTTGTGGATGACAAGATTTATCATGTCACTGGGAATCAGCTTGATTGGCCAATGCAGTCGACAGCTTCTTGTACCTTTGTTTTCTTTCTCCTATTGGATGCATCAAAAAGCTCAGGGAATGAATGGTGAGGAAAACTCGTAGAAGGTAAAACCAAAAAAGAGGCAATAGTTATTAAAGACATAAAGCTACGAGAATGCACAGCAGCTGAGTTTCAGGAGTGCATCTGCTTGTTCCTTGACTGAGAAATAGCGGGCAGCTGACAGACTCAGGATGCAGCAAGGATATACCCTCTCCATAGTTTAAGGTTTCTCACTGCTTGAAATGAGCCTTGAGAGTTCTCTATGGTTTGTTCCTCCCAAGGCTCCAAAGTGAGCTCTTTATCACTTCCTCATCGCGTTGTGCTGCAGCGCTTTGAAGAAGGAAGGAAAACTGAGGGCTTTGCAAGGCTCTTTGAAAGGAAAAATAAATTGCTTCTTTGCTCCCATGAGCACAGGAAAGCACCGCGTCCAGGGAGGAACCAACGAGCCTCGGGAACTCTTGGACGCTGCAACTCTGCGTCCTGAGTCGCTAAGGGTTTGGTTGTGGGGGGACAGGGGCTGGGGGAACATCGGCCACGTCCCTTGGGCTGGCAGAGCCAGGTCACCAGTGCAGGCGCAGCCACGACACTCTCGGTGCTCACAAGCGCAGCCACGGTCAAGGATCCCCTGAGTGCTGGCACGGCCCCTCTGTCCCCAGTGCCCCTGCCTGGCTCCCAGCGCTCTCCCCCACCCCACGGGTCCTGCTCGCTGGCAGGGCCGTCCTGCTGCTCCCTGCAAACGAGCAGCCCTCACGCGTTTCTCCCACAGGCACCCCACGCTCGCCCATCTCCCCAGGGGCTGGAACGGACCCTCTGCCCACCTGAGAGTCCAGCGCAGACCCCAGTCCCTCTAGAGCCCAGCTGGGCCAGATTGAGGTTTGCTGATGAGTGCACACACTCAGCCCATGCGCACCAGTTCTGGAGAAGGTGCAGACACTCACAGAGCCTCTCACTCGCCTCACTCAGGCCGGGGCCCGGCATTAGGTGGTTTGCAGGACACACAGACCCCCACTCGCTCCAGGAGCCGCACTGGGACTCACCCCCGTACGTGGCACAACGAGCCAGGGGTCCCTACACACTCTGCTTGACTCCACCAGCTGGCACCCAGTCCATCCATGCCAGACCCCAGGAGCTGGCTCATAGTCCTTTCACTTCACAGACACACACAGGACAGAGCGAGATTACGCAGGGAGATCATGAAGAAAAGGTTTAATAAGAAGCTGTGAACATCATGAGATTCAACAAAGCCAAGAGCAAGGTCCTATACGTGGGTCGGGTCAGTCAGAGGTTTAACGTGTAGAATCATAGAATGTCCAAAAGAGTTTGAAGGGACCCACAAAGATCATTGAATCCAAGTCCTGGCTGAGTGCTTTGGTCAAATGCTTCTTGAATATTGTCAGGTTCGGCACTGTGACCCAGCGGACAAAGAAACACGTGCTGCTATCTGTGGAGTTCCTAAGGTGGTGGCTATCTCTCATCTCTTGGAGCTGGTTTGATGTTAGGTTTGACCCCAGGAAACATTAGGGCTCCGGGTGCTGTTTCAGTTCAGCAGATTGTTCGCGTTGGCAGCGCTGCCATTGACAGGCTGTTCCGGTAACTTTTGTGGCTGCAGCTTTTCCTTCTATGCTCTGTCTCGTTAGGGTTGTTTGATCGTTTGTATCCAGTGATTTAAGGCCATGCATCTTGTTTAATACAAGATCCAGCGTACACCTCTACCACTGAGTAATTCTGAATTGCTCTGGCTCTGGGCTGGGATAAAGAACTCCCTTTCTTTTAAAGTGGGCCGCGACACTGCTTCCCTGGGGAGCTGTTCCAGGGCTCCACCAGCCTCTGTGAGAAAAACTTTTCCTGATGTCCAACCTAACTCTCCCCTGGCACATCTTCCTGCCATTCCCTTGGGTCCGGACATGGGTCCCCAGAGAGAGGAGCTCAGCGCCTGCCCCTCCTCCTTCCCTTTTGAGGAAGCAGTAACTGTGAGGAGGTCTCCCCTCAGTTTCCTCTTCTCCAGGCTAAACAGATCAAGCGCCTTTAGCTGCTTGACACAGGATTTCCCCCCTAAACCCTTCACCAACTTGGTGAAGCATCCTCTGGATGCTCTCCAGCAGCTTTAGAGCCTTTGACACCCAAACCTGCGCCCAGTGCTCAAGGTGGGGCCACACCAGTGAGCAGCAGAGCAGGACAATCCCCTCCCTCGCCCGACTGGCGATGTGCTGTGCTGATGCACCCCAAGGCGCTGTCTTCCCTTTTGTTTGGGGAAATGTTCTTCATCGTGTCACCAGGCACTGAAGGGACACTGACAGGCCTGTAGTTACCGGGGTCACCTCTAGTGCCCTTCTCAAAGACTGGGACAACATTTGCCAGTTTCCAGTCAAGTGGCGCCTCTCCTGTTTTTCAAGAGATTTCACCCCATCACACCTCTTTGCTCCCCCCAAACAGAGAGGTTCCCTCTCCGGTGCTGATGGCGTCAGAAGTGCTCAGCGTGAGCGTCACCGCCCCAGCTGTGCCACCAGCGGCCACTGCCTGGGTGCTGCCCTCTGTCCGGGGGCTGCCGGTGTCCTGTGAGCCCATCCAGCTCCAACCTGGCACCCACCAGCTGGACCCAGCCGGCACCCAACAGGGGAAGGCAGGTCCCATGGGGGCCCCGGGACAGCTGGGGCATCTCCTGACCACGGGCCAGGTCTGCTGTGGGGAGCAGCTCCCTGTCGTGGCTGCTCCCTGTCACCCTGCCTCTGACTGGGGACAGCAGGAGTTGGTGGGGACGCCAGTGCCCCCCCAGCTGATGGGGCTGGGGCCATCAGCCGTGGCCGAGGGAGAGGCACTCTGTCCCACAGCCATGGCTGATCAGGGGCCAGGCACCCTCGCCAAAGCCTTTGCACAGCAGGACACCAACACCGACGCCGTGCTCTCCGGACTCAATCCCGCGGGTGGCACAGACTCTGTCCTCAATGATCTCGGCAGCCCCAGTTGATCACCTTTGCAAACAAACTCCCCAACTGAGTCAAAGACAGACACGATCTAGCAGCAGGTATTCTTTATTGCAGCGCCGGGCACATGGGGGATCACTCCTCCGAACATGTGCACCGTATCACAAATACTGCCTGCTTTTATCTAGCTCAAGTATACATATTCATTACTTTTCCCAGAACTCATCCACATATTCATGATTTTTCCAGGAAATCAATTTACATATTTAAATGTCCTTGCGCAGCCGCAGTCCTATCCCTTGGTGGTCTTCAGGGGTCTTCTGGTGGTCGAGCATAGTCTTCCTCACTTGTCCTTTCCTTGAACCTCTAGCTTTTGCATCTGCGCAGTCAGCTCCTTAGCTCACAATCCTATGTATTTCCCTTTTATGGTATTAACTGACCACAGTCCGTTTGCTGAGTATGCATGGTTCAGGGATAACAGGAAATTAGCACAGAACAAAGGACAAGGCCAAATACACACAATTTCTACATTTGGCCTTCAGTGTATAAAATAACAGGATACATTTGGCCTTCAGTGTATAGAATAACAGGATACATTTGGCCTTCAGTGTATAGAATAACAGGATACATTTGGCACACACGCTGAGTATATAGTGTCCAGGTAATCATGCAATACTTAAACAAAACTAATGCAACTATTATATCTCTAAGTGGTCCCTCCATGTTAAATCCCTATATCAAGTCCCCCCTTTTCTATGCACATTGCAAATTCTTTTGCAATTACACAACCCCCTTATTATCCAAGGTTCTGCTAAAATACCTTCCTGTTTCTACCTGATGTTTTAGTTTATTTTTCTTCCAGGCCTCATAACTCTCGGTAGTCCGTTGGCCGCAGGATAGGACACACTTAACTGATATACAAACTAATATTACTAAGATTACAATAACTATTATAGCAATGAAGGCCTGCTTTAGCCACTGTAAATTAGGCAACCATGAGGTGAGTTTTTTCCACACTTCTTGGAATCCCCAGGTGGTATCATCTTTAGTTACCTCATGTAGTATTTTTGTTTGTTCCCATATTTCACTTATATCTGTAGCAATTCGGCCACTCTGATCTATATACATACAACAACTCGTATTTATAATTGTGCATACTCCTCCTCGTGATGCTAATAGCAAATCTAATGCCATCCTATTCTGCTGCACTACTTGTGCTAGACTGTTTATTTCAAGCTGTTGTGCTTGTATTGCATCTACGGTTCTATTTTCAATCTCTTCTACTACAGCTGAAATATTTACTATCGCTTTTTCAAGCTCACTCACCCCCAACCATGGGAGAAACCACCTAGCAAAGGAGTGAAACGCTGTTTGCCGTTTTACTAAGGGATTTTCTATTCCTCGCTCAATTCTCCGAATATGAGTCTGGAGCCAACCTTTTGACAGATAATCATGGATGGTTATATTTGGAACCACTGCTCCCAAAGTACACGTCCCCGCCCAATTTTCAGGTAATACCTTCCATGCTGTATCATTACATAACCAATACCATCCCTTTCCTTCTGGGACTGGCCAAAGTGTAGTATTAATAGAGATGGAGGCTCCAATGTAGTTGGTCTCATGGCATCCGGTGTGATTTCCTACATAAATGGTATTCCCACACCCTCCAACTTTATCCATTCCTTTGGCTGGATTGCACCTTTGCACACATTTACAATAAGGTTCTCTTACTGAGGGGCTATGAATTTCTAAAGGTTGAGTTCTGTAAGTACAGTTAGGCCAAGAAGTGTTTTCCCAGAATGTTTTCCATGACTCATTGCCTGGTATAGGAATACCTATTAATGAGATTCTTTTCCCACTATATTCTGGCATGTGTGTACATATCCAGCAGTTTGTCTTATTTAAAACTCGTGAGATACCTTCTGTCAAAGAAAGGTGTATATTTAAATCCCACCGGGCTTCAGTTCCCCCAGAAATTAATATAATCTGGAGAATCGCAATCTGGTAGGTCCAGCAAGGGTAGTAGTCCATGGTTTTGTTGGAGCTTTCTTTATCTTTGAGTAATGGATCCAAGCTGGTTGCTCTTTAATCTTCACCGCGGTGAACGTTGTCAACAGCACTTGGTATGGTCCTTTCCACTTCTCTTCTAAAGGGTGTCCTGAAAAATTCTTTACATATATATAATCACCGGGTTCAAAGGCATGAAGCGGCTGATCTAATCCTCTTGCTCGAGTTCCTAAGACATTCTTATGAATTTTTGTTAACTGTCTTTGTAATGATTTCATGTACTCGTACAAATATCCTTCCCCTATCTGAGTTAATTCCTCACCCTTAAACTGAAACTGATATGGTCTTCCATATAATATTTCAAAAGGACTCAAATTTTCCTTCGTTCGAGGTTTAACTCGTATCCTGAGCAATGCTAATGGTAAGGCCTGTGGCCAGGTCAAATTCGCCTCCTGGCTAATTTTTGCTATCTGTTGCTTAATCATGTGATTCATCTTCTCTACTTGGCCACTTGCCTGAGGCCTATAAGGAGTGTGCAACTGCCAATCTATCTCTAATGCTTTCCCTACCTGTTGAACTATCTTAGCACAAAAATGTGGTCCTCTATCTGAGGATATTGTTGCTGGGATCCCGAAGCGGGGAATAATTTCACTTAGCAATATCCTGGTTACTTCTCTTGCCTTATTAGTCCTACAAGGGTATGCTTCCGGCCACCCTGAAAAGGTGTCTGTCAAAACCAAAAGATATCTGTACCCCCCTTTTCTTGGGAGTTCAGAGAAATCAATCTGCCACTGTTGCCCGGGATAATTCCCTTTGCCAATTGTTCCTAGTTTTAACCGGCTAGTTGTATCTGGGTTATTCCGTTGGCAGATTTCACATTGTTGTGTCACCTGCTTTACTGTAGTATATAAATTGCGTCCTATTATTCTTTTGGTCAATTCTTTGTATAATGCATCTGCTCCCCAATGTGTCTTGGTATGTTCTGCCCTTACCAATGGCCACGTCATATTGAATGGTATTACAATCCGGCCATCTTCCAGCTGAACCCACCCTTCTGCTCCTTGCTTACCTTTTAAGTCTTCAATCAATTTTAGATCCTCTTTTGAATATTTAGGTGGTTGCTCAAGATTCATTGGTTTACCGCCCGGTATCAAAGCACAAACCTGGGCTTCCTCTGCCACTCGCTTAGCCTCATTATCAGCTAATCGATTTCCCACCTCTGGATCTGTATTCCCCTTCTGGTGTCCTCGGCAATGCATAATGGCCACTTTCTCTGGTAGTTTAATTGCTTCCAGTAATCTTAATATCTCCTCCGCATGCTTAATTTGTTTCTTTTGAGTCGTCAATAGTCCTCTTTCTTTCCAAATTGCTCCATGTGCATGAACTACTCCAAATGCATATTTTGAGTCAGTCCAAATGTTTATCTTTTTCCCTTTTGCGAGTTCCAAAGCCCTAGTAAGGGCAATTATCTCTGCCTTCTGTGCTGAGGTTCCTATAGGAAGAGGGTTAGCTTCAACTATTCGTTGGGTCGTGGTTATTGCATACCCTGCTCTACGTTGTCCTTGCTTTATAAAGCTGCTCCCATCAGTGTACCATGAGTCCTCAGCATCCTCTAGGGGAGTCTCCTGGAGGTCTGGGCGGCTTGAGTAGGTAGCTTCGATGGTTTCTATGCAGTCATGAGATATTGGCTCTTCCCGAGCTCCACTGAGAAAAGAGGCTGGATTCACAATGTTAATGACAGTTATTTCAATGTCATCCTGTTCTACCAATATAGCCTGATATTTCAAGAACCTTTGGGGCGAGAGCCAATGGCTTCCTTTCTGTTCTAAGACTGCTGAAACAGTATGAGAGACCATCACCGTCATCTTTTGCCCCAAGGTGAACTTTCGGGCCTCTTGGATGTTAATTACGACTGCAGCTACCGCACGCAGACATCCCGGCCATCCTTTGCTCACCTCGTCCAGCTGTTTGGAGAAGTAAGCCACCGCTCGCTTATAAGGACCGAGCTTCTGAGCCAATACTCCAAGAGCCATTCCCTGTCTTTCATGAGAGAATAACCAAAACGGTTTAGAAACATCAGGTAAACCAAGGGCCGGAGCCCTCATCAGTTCCTGCTTGAGCTGTTTAAAAGCATTTCTTGCTTCAGTGGTCCAGTCTATCTTAGATTGGTTCCTTTTCAATAGTTCATACAAAGGTTTCACCATTACACCATAGTTATATATCCAAAGGCAGCACCAACCTGTCATTCCTAAGAATGTTCGTAGTTCCTTTGCAGTTTGGGGTTCCGGGGTGCGACAAATTGCCTCTTTTCGCTCAGTTCCGAGTTCCCGTTGTCCTTCCGAGATTTCCAGTCCCAGGTATGTTACTCGTTGCTGAATTATCTGAGCCTTCTGTTGAGAAACTCTATATCCATTTAGTCCCAGGAAATTAAGGAGTTCTATAGTCCATAGAACACATTCTTTTCTAGTTTCTGTGGCTATTAGGAGATCATCCACATATTGCAATAGAACCCCTTTGTCATCCGGAGGGATCCATGTTTCTAGATCTTTAGCTAATTGATTTCCAAAAATTGTAGGACTGTTTTTAAACCCTTGGGGTAATACAGTCCAGGTCAATTGTGTCTTTCTCCCTGATTCGGGATTTTCCCATTCAAAAGCAAATAGCTTCTGACTTTCTGAAGCCAGCGGTAGGCAGAAGAAGGCGTCTTTAAGATCCAACACGGTAAACCAATGTAACGTGTCTTTTAACTTGGTGAGTAACGTATATGGATTGGCCACTACAGGATGAATGTCCTCAACTATTTTGTTAATCGCTCTCAAATCTTGTACTAATCTGTAACTTTTCCCATCTGCCTTTTTGACTGGTAATATAGGCGTATTATATTCTGATTCGCATTCCGTCAACAAATTATATTGTAGAAACCGATCAATTATTTCTTTGATTCCCTTCCTGTCTTCTAACTTCAAAGGGTATTGTTTAATTCTTACCGGCCTTGCTTCTGATTTTAACCTAATTGTTACGGGGCTAGCATTCTTAGCCCTTCCTGGTATTTCACTAGCCCATACTCCTGGATATACTGAATCTAAGACTTCTGTGGGTATTTCTAAGTGATGCTGAGTCTGTAACAATGCCAAACTTAGAACTTCTACTAATTGTCGTTCTTGTACCTGAAATTTGACCTTTCCCTTTTGAAAAACAATCTTTGCCTCTAATTGTTCTAATAAATCTCGTCCTAATAATGGCTTCGGGGAATTCGGTAAATACAAAAACCTATGTATTCCGATTTGTTTTCCCAATCGATAGTTAAGTGGTTTCAAAAAATAAGCCTTTTCTGGTTGCCCAGTGGCCCCAATTACTGTTATGAAATCCTTATCTTTTGGCATTAGCCTTTGGTTTAGTACTGAGTATGAGGCTCCGGTGTCAATGAGAAAATCTACTTCTTTCTTTTCTTCCCCTAGCTCAATTTTAACCAGTGGATCTGCTAGGGTAGATTCCCCCGGTCCTCTTCATTGATCTGAACTTATTTGGGCTAATACAGGAGGTCTTTTGGTTAATTTGGGACACTCCCCTTTCCAATGTCCTATTTCTTTACAATAAGCACACTGGTTTGGTCGTAACGTTTGACGTGGTTCCCTTTGTCTATTCCCCTGTCCCCTGCCTCTTGGTCTTTCTAAGGCTGCTACTGTTGCCTCCGCAATCATTTGTCCCATTCTCTGTTTACTCTGTTCTTCCCTATTCCTGTAAATTCTCCATGCTTCCTCCAGTAATTTTTCTAAGTCCCTAATATCAGGTTCTTTCAGTTTCTGAAGTTTTCGCCTGATGTCTTCTGAGGATTGTCCCAAAAACAAGGACACTAACTGCTGCTTCCCCGTATCGGACACCGGATCTAAAGTAGTATATTTTCTCATTGCTGTCCTCAGTCTGTCGAGAAACTCAGTGGGGGTTTCTGCTAAATTTTGCTTGATTTCATACAGGTTTGACCAATTAACCGCCTTTGGTACGGCAGTCTCAATGCCTATTCTGATCCACTCTTGGTATCTTTTCAACAATCGATATTCTTGATCATTATTTGGATCCCAATTAGGATCGTCCCTAGGTACGTGGACTTCAACCGTACCTGGGAGGGTCCCAGCCGTAATCTGGATCTGGACTTGAGTGCGGGCACTCTTGATTATTAATTGTTTTTCAGTCTCCGTTAGTGCATCTAACATTAAATCTATATCTTTCCAGTCAGGGTCTTGATTCTTAATAACGAGTTCAAATCTCTTTGCCACCCCTTCGGGGTCATCCCGATATCCTTTTACGGTCTCCCGCCAAGTATCCAGATCACTCATTGAAAAGGGGATTTTAATTCTGGTAGGTCCTGCTGTCCCCACTGCCTGCCGTAATGGGGCTTGAATTATTGGACCCACTTTGCTCCGAGTACGAGCTGTGATAGGGGAAAAGCTCGCACTACCAGGAGTATCATTGTTTACTCCTTCGCCTGAGTTCTCTGAATTTTCATCCTCAACTGACTCTCCTGATGGGGTAGGGGGTCTAGGTCTGGGAGGGGTAGGAGGTCCAAGAGGGGTAGGAGGTCGGGGCGGGGAAACATAGTCCTCCAGTCTCTCTTCTACTTCCTTAAGTTTTATGCACCTTTGTCCTATGCTACAAGCCGAGCAACATCTCTTTAACTTGCCTCCGTTTTTCTTCTGCTCTTTTTCTATAGCTAACACTAAAGGGTCTTGGGGGGCTAAATTTATCCCGCATTCTTTTTGCCATTCTGGATGATTTCTTAGGGTAAAGAACATATCTGCATACATTACTTCATCCCATTTTCCTTCTCGCCGTAAAAACAACATTAATTGCAACAGGGTATTATACCGCAGGGTCCCATTAAATGGCCATTTTTCGCCATCCTCTAATTTATATAATGGCCACCATTGATTACAATACTTAATCAGCGTTTTCCTATTCACATTCCCTCCCGGAACTCCTCCAACGTCTTTCCAATGCGCCAAAACACATCCCAACGGGCTCTTCTTCACAAATCCTCCACTCTGCCGTCCTCCCATTCTTATACTTTTACACTATACACCAAACAGGACACTTCTTACAACAACACAAACCACCCACAATCACTAAAATCACTCCTATGATAAGGACCCAATACCAATAAGTTTCCAAAACCATTAATCTTGTCTCTGAATTCGTTATCCAAACCTTTTTCTGAGCCAAAGCAAAACAAAACAAAACTAAGAACAAATATTATTTGAACAACCCGAAAACAAATACGATCGTATAACAAATGCTATCCCACATAGATTAATTCTATGTCTTATGGAAAGCTACCCAAATGACCGGTCCCAAAACAAACATTAAAGAATACCTGTGCAGTTTTAGAGCGGATGGAGTCCTTGTCTGCTCCTGCAATGATCCGGGTGAGGCGAGGAGTCCCTCCGAGAAAATCTCGGGGGTACCCAAGGGAGTCCTGTTCTCAGCGGGTCTTGCAGCCGAGCAGAGATGGTCCCATCTGGGTCGCCAGATTGAGTCAAAGACAGACACGATCTAGCAGCAGGTATTCTTTATTGCAGCGCCGGGCACATGGGGGATCACTCCTCCGAACATGTGCACCGTATCACAAATACTGCCTGCTTTTATCTAGCTCAAGTATACATATTCATTACTTTTCCCAGAACTCATCCACATATTCATGATTTTTCCAGGAAATCAATTTACATATTTAAATGTCCTTGCGCAGCCGCAGTCCTATCCCTTGGTGGTCTTCAGGGGTCTTCTGGTGGTCGAGCATAGTCTTCCTCACTTGTCCTTTCCTTGAACCTCTAGCTTTTGCATCTGCGCAGTCAGCTCCTTAGCTCACAATCCTATGTATTTCCCTTTTATGGTATTAACTGACCACAGTCCGTTTGCTGAGTATGCATGGTTCAGGGATAACAGGAAATTAGCACAGAACAAAGGACAAGGCCAAATACACACAATTTCTACATTTGGCCTTCAGTGTATAAAATAACAGGATACATTTGGCCTTCAGTGTATAGAATAACAGGATACATTTGGCACACACGCTGAGTATATAGTGTCCAGGTAATCATGCAATACTTAAACAAAACTAATACAACTATTATATCTCTAAGTGGTCCCTCCATGTTAAATCCCTATATCACAACCTCTCTGGGTACGTACTGAAGAACAGCTGCC
Organism: Cuculus canorus; assembly: GCF_017976375.1. Classification (NCBI taxonomy): domain Eukaryota; kingdom Metazoa; phylum Chordata; class Aves; order Cuculiformes; family Cuculidae; genus Cuculus; species Cuculus canorus. The sequence continues at coordinate 14,990 of NW_026527845.1, forward strand.
CCAAGGAGGGAGCGGTGGCTGTGGGCCTGGGGGACGGCAAGGACACCGTCCCTGATGTCCCCAACTTAACCATCACCCTCAACAAGCTCCATCACCTCTCTGAGTCCAGGGCAGACAGCGGCTGCACCGTGGCAGGAGCGGCAGTGTCGATACTGGGAGACATCGACCCCTTCTGCGGTGGGGGCCCATGTCCCCGTTGCAGGGCGGAGTGGCGGTGGTCCTCCCCTCCCTGCTGCCAGCGGGTCCCGTGGAGCCTTCTCGGGAGAGTCCTACGGAGACTCCAAAGGAGACTCCTGCAGAGGGACCCCGGAAGGCTCCCCTGGAGGCTCCCCTGCAGTGGCCCCGGCTGAGCCCCCTGTGCGTCCCACTGCCGAGTCCCCTGGCCAGCCCCCCGGCTGCCCCTCAGCCTCTTCCACCACGCATGGACCAACTGGGAGAGGAGGAGCTGTGGAGGCAGCCCCGGGTGGGTTTGTTCTGCGTGCCACTGCCTCCAGCTGTCGCCTCCAGCTGTCACCTCCAGCCAAGGGGAGCCCAGACTGGGCAAGGCGGGTGGCAAACAGGGCAAGCGTCCCCTGCCAGCCGTCAGCCGTGAGACGCAGGAGACCTCTCCACAGGAAAACATCCAGTTTTGCCAGGTGGCAAAGCACCCCCAGACCCTGCAGGAGGGGAAGGCAGGCAGGGACGGGGCAGCGCTGGGCGGCAGTGGGCAGCCAATGGGCAGCAGAAAGCAACAAGCAAGTGGCAGCAAGTGTGGGACATCTGAGGACACCAATGTGCCCTACGTGGCCCTCAAGCGAGTCAGAAGCTCAGAGGACAGCGGGGGACAAAATGCTGGGAGGCGTGCTGTTCCAGGGCACAATTCAGGGCCGGCCCAGGCAGAGACTTGGCACGTACATGGGGCTGAAGGACCATGGAGGAGCGAACTTGAGCAGACAACAGGAACAGCAGTTCTGGAGGAGCTGGGGAGGGGTGTAGCTGATCTTCCTCCATGCTGGGTGCCCTGATGGCCAGAGCCACGGGCTGCTTCCAGCCTGAAGGTGACTTGGGGCAACTTGTGTCTGCCGTCCACAACTCAGTTTCAGCACCTATGAAGTTAACTTTCTGGTGATTTTTTAAAGGACTTTGAGCTCTACAGGTAGACTGAACGAGCAATTGCTCTGCTGATGCTTTGTAAACCATTAATTAATCTGTAATATTAGAAACACTTTATGATGTGATGTACCGTTGTGTTGGTGGGGGGACCTGCAGAGGAATCCAAATGAGAGTTATGTTTTCCTGATCCTCACTGCTGCATAAAGTCTGCCTGAAAAAGTTGTCATTGCAGCTGCTGGCAGATTTCTGATCTTGAATTTGCTCTTCTTTTATTTGTTTCATATTGGAAGCACAGTTCTTGTCACCACGGGAGCTGAGGAGAGCTGGTGGCATTTGGACCTCTCAAGGAAACTAAATCCAAACAGTTTAAAAAGCAAAAGAGGATCTTTAGCCGGGCTGATGGATGGGCTGGGGGGTTCTGTTTGCTTTTTAACCCCTGAACTCCAAATTCTTTTTCAGGCCTGAGAGAAGGGACATTTAGTAAATTTAGCATTCCTATTGAGAATTCCTCCCCTGAAACTCTGAGCTCCCCCATGAAATACAGGGCAATCTCATGACCTTTTTTGAAAGAGATAAGGTAAACTCTTTTTAAAACCTCTTTTCAAAAGTGTTTCTTTATGCCCTGCAGGGAAGGGCACTAAACAAAGAGGGGGAAAGAAGCCATGTGCCTGGTGTACTTGAGTTTTTCCAAGGTCCTTTGTATTTGTATTTTGCAAACCATCTGTTAAGTGGCTTGTGCATCATCATGCTTCTGGGCTGGAGGCACCAAGGGAAGGGGCGCACATTAAAGTAATGCAAGGATGAACCTACACATGCAATGTCCTCCAGAAAAGGATCCTTGCTCTTAGCCTGCTTGTTAGCCCTTGGTTTCCCGATGCAGCCTCCCACAGAGGAGGAGAGGCTCTGTGGTTCCCAGCTTGCATGGGGCCCAGCTTTGGCCCCAGCTCACCTTTGGATCCCGTTCCCATTCATGCTGGCACCATCATCCCAATCCCAGCCCCCTCTCAGGCGGGGCAGAGCCCTACCCGGTGCTCCGTGTGCAGCAGCTGCCAGAGGAGAGCTGGGACATGAGGAGGGGGTACCTGAGGGGTGTCCCACCACTCCCATTGGCTGTCCCAGGCCCCTCACACCAGTGCCGTGAGTGCAGCTCTGCAGCCGGGGGCTCTGGCACTGCATAGTCCCGCTTGCAGAGCCTTGTGGGTGGGAAGACCCCCCCTGCCCAGTAGAGCTTGGTGCCAGCCCTGCTGCACACCAGGCAGGGGGACACGCAGGATGCAGGACTGGGAGCCATCCCACCCAGCCCAGCTTCCCCCTGCCAGGGGGGCAAATCAGAGGAGTTGGTGAGGCCACAGGGCATGCAAACACCTCCCAGCACATCAAGAAATCAGAGGCTTTGGATGGGAATAGGTAGAAACTCAGTCCAGGCCACGTTGGACACAGAGCTGACAGCTTCTTCCATCGTGGCATCTCTGTGGCACCAGGCATCAAAAGTTCCTCTTGGTGGAGGACACCTTCTTCTTCTTGGCAGCATCTCGGAGAAAGGGTCCCTGCTGTTTGCTGCCCTGGCAGAAGGGAACGAGGGCTCGGATCTGCTCTACAGCCAGGGGAAACTGTAGAGTTGTTTTCTCCTTCCTGGCGGGGCGTCGGGCGAGTACCTTTGTGCCCCTGGAAAGCCTGTTCTGCTTTGAACTAAAGCAGAATTACTTTTCTAACTTTTCAGCCTCCTCTAAGGAACCTCATTTTCTGAAAGTTATCCACATGGCTTTTCAGAGAGTCTGTCTCCAGAAGGGATAACACTTGGAATTCATGATTCTCACCAAAGTCACAGGCCATTGCAATGCAGAAAGGCCATTCTTCAGGTTTATTTCCTAGGGAAAACAGGCTTGCATGCAGGAGTTGGAGTCCTCCACCCACAGCACGCTGGGAACTGGTGGTGTTCACTCTATGGCATGCTGGGAACTGGTGTCCTTCACCCCTCGACATTCTTGGAGCTGGACATGGTCACCCAATAAAAGCTAGGATCAGGAGTATCTCTCCCCATGGCACACTGGGAGCTTGACTCCAGCACCTGCAGACACAGACAGCTTGAGACCCTCACCCCAAAGCACGGTGGGAGCTGAAGTCTCTCACCCCAGCAGAAGGCGGGCGAGGGGCAGGTTTGTGAGTGGTTTGATGGAAAGGAGCTTGGTCACCTATCAGAGATTAAAAGCCGTGTCCTCATTGATGGGAGATGGCCGGCTGGGTCCAGAATGTGGTTCCGTGGCACCACAGAGCTGGGCAGGAGCTGGAGGAGCCAGGGATGTGTGGTACAGCAGCCCCGTGGCAGGAGGGAGGGCATTCAGTCCTTTGGGTTTAGCTCCGAAACTGAAGCCTGCAGCATAGCATCCTGTACTGGGGTTTGGCCGTTAGCAGTGGTTATCCAGCTGGTCAAAACCAGACTTTTTCTCCAGCTGTTGTTGGCAGCTGGAAAACAGATGCTCAGAAGTCCTCACTTTTTAAACCTCTCCCAGACCCGAAGGCTTCTCCTGGTGCCTGCGTTGTCTGTGACTGCTGTTTCTCATCTCTGAGAGAAGAGGTGTTTGGCTGCTGGTTTGTAGCACTGATTGTCAGATTAAAACACACTTTGTAATCACGGAAGAGAACTGGACAGGGATAAGCAAACGCTTCAGGCAATTGCAAAGAAGAGATGGGGCAGTCTGTAATATTCCTGTCAGGATCAGGATCTAATGTTAAAGGATGTTTTCGTTTGAAGAGCTGAGTCTATGGGGAGCTCCAGTCTCCAGAATTCCAAACCCCTCGATTTAAACAGAGATCAGCCCTAATGTTTCTTTCTGCTCCTCTCTAAAAGAGTTTCTCTGGTCTCTTTCTTTGGTTGAGTTTTAATCTCTGATGGGTGACCAGCTCCTTCCCATGAAACCACTCACAAACCTGATTCCTATTGGCCTTCTTGGCCTTCTTGGCCACCTGGGCACACAATGCTGTGGGTCCCTGTGGAGCGGGATGCTTTTCCTGGCTTTGGGCAGCACAGCGAGGGTTTCGGGCAGCAAGGCTGGCAGCCAGGGGTGTGTGAGCAGCTCCTCCCGAGCACAGAGACGGGCTCCAGGAGCAGGGCTGCTGGTCAGCCACATCGGCCTCAGGACCAGCAGGGATCAAGGGGGATGAAATGATGTGTTATGGCTCTGCCAGGGATGCTGGAATGCCCCGAGTGCTACAGGGGGGATTTCTGATCTGTAGCAGCAGATCTAATCATTGGGGAAGACCGATCCTCCCCAGGTGGCATCTTCTGCTGACTCTGTGTCACCCTGTCACTGGCATTTTGGGGCCCTGGATGGAGGGACCCATAGGACATGTGATGAGAATTCCATTGGCAATTTAATCAACCCGTCTTTGTAGTTTGAATATGCACTACCTTGGTTTGTAGCTATCAAAATGATAAATTCACACAATATTCTTGAATGTGATGAGGCAGTGGGGTTTTCCTGGACACTTGACTCTTGTTCCTGCTGAAGTAAAACAAACACAAGGACAGCCCAGTCCTGGAAAGCAGGACTTGTCTTCTGGGAATCTCAGAGCTGTCCCTGAAGGAGAAAGGATACCCCTGTAATTCTGTACTTTGCATCCTCTCACCTCAGTGGGGAAGGCTCTGAAATCTTTGTGGGCATGTCAGCCCTGGCCAGTGGTGCCCACTCCATTCTGGGTGTGAGTTGAGTTTTCTGCTCTCAGCCAGCCCCAACTTCGCCTCCCGGGGTGGCCGCGGTTCCTTCCCAGGGCCAGATCCAGCTCGCCGGTAGTGATGCTGGTGTTGGGCAGTGATGGTGATGCCGGTAATGGGGCAGTGATGTGTAGAAACATTTTCTATTAACGAAGGCCACGATGCCCTTGAAGGGCCGTGAACGGTGCAGTAAGAGGAACCAACAGATAGCAACAGTAAGCTATGGCTGTATGCCCAGGAGCTGAGAGGGAGGTCTAAGTTAGAAAAGTAGAAATCATGATAACTTAGGGGAAAAGCATGTAAAATATGCAAAGCTAATTAACCAAGTAAGCATTTGATCTAGGCATGTGGACAGTAGCAACTAACCCATAGTAGTATAAACTTACCCGCGTGAACAGTTGTTTGTAACCAATCAAATGATGCCAAGTTTTAGATGCAACATAACATTGTGTATATAAGGAGCTCGCTAAGAGCAATAAAGGTCTTTGATCCAAGATATCGGAATCCGTGTCATCAATCTCCTCAACTTAACAATTTGCCCTGCTATGTCCTGGCTCTTTTATGACATCACAATTCTCCCTTCAATGTCCCTGCACTTTGATAACTTCCCAATTGGCCTTTTAACTACCCAGTATTAATGACTTAACAATTTGCCCTGCGGTCACCCTTCCCTTCTATGACATCACAATCCGCTCTTCAATGTCCCTGCATTTTGATGACTTCACAACTGGTCCTTTTATTACCCAGTCTTATTATGACTTAACAATTTGCCTTGCTATGACCTGGCTCTTCTATGACATCAGATTTCACTCTTCACTGTCCCTGCACTTTGATGACTTCACAATTATCCTTTTACTACCGTCTCATTATGACTTAACTGTCTGCCCTCCATTGACGCGGCTCTTCTATGATATCAGAGTTCTCTCTTCACTGTCCCTGCGCTTCGATGACTTCACAATTGGCCATTTTCATACCCAGTACTATTTTGATTGAACAATTTGCCCTGGTATCACGCGGCTCTTCTATGACATCACAGTTCTCTCTTCAGTTTCCTTGTACTTCGATGACTCCACTGTTGGCCTTTTACTGCCCACTCTTATCATGACTTATCAATCAGCCCTGCTCTTCCCTCGCCTTTCTATGGCACCACAATTCACCATTCACTGTTCCCGCACTTCGATGTCTTCACAATTGCCCTTCTCCTACCCAGTCTTATTATGACTCCACACTCTGCTCCACCGCCGCGGGGCCCTTCTCTGCCATCACAGCTGTCTCTCCGGGCCGGTGCCGGGGGGCGGTCCGCGCCGGCGGGGCCGCGGGGGGGCAGCGCGGCTCCGGGGGCTCCGCCAATCGCGGCCGTTCGCCGCCTGCCGGGCGGCCCCGCCGCAGTGGGCTGCCGAGCGCCTCGCCACCGCCTCCCGCAGCCCCGCCGCCGCGGAAGGGAACCTCCGCCCGCTCCGCCCGCACCTGCGGCGCCGGGAGGGTCCCCGTCCCGCCCGTTCGCCCCCGGGGTCTCGCCGTGCGGGCTCGGGGGCGCGGGGCGCGGCGTGAGGCGCTGAAGGGGCTGCGGCCCCTCGGCTGCCTCTGTATGGTGAGTGGCGGCGGCGTGTGCGGGGCACCCCGGCTGGGGAAGGGGGAAAGGGACCCTCGGTGCGGGGCACCCCGGCTGGGGAAGGGGGAAAGGACCCTCGGTGCGGGGCACCCCGGCCGTTGATGGGGGGAGAAGGGGATCTTTGGTGCGGGGCATCCCGGCCGGGGCTGGGGGACGAAGGGGAATTCCTGTCACTACCATGGATTTCCTTAGTTTTTTTAATGGGTCGTAAATGTTTTAGTTTATAACAAAGAGAGCTGTGTAATTTTTCATGTTCAAAAGCTACTGTCAGTTCTTGTAGTAAGTCTAGCTTAAGGAACAGATGCTGGTTAAAAATACACACAAAAATGAAATAGAAAAGTGAATTTGGTGTTTTCATTTATACTTTCACACCTATGAAATGCATACAGCTCATGAGTTAATGAAAGGAATTGACCTTGGAGCTGACAGTTGATTTGGAAATGCAAAAATATTAAGCAAGGTATTTATGATTTCCACTAAGCACAGCTTGACAGTTGCTCCTATTTAATAACTTTGATCGTTGTTTCTAATACTACATTTATGCCTCTCTCTGTATGTGCAACACCTCTGAGTTGCTGACTCTATGGGATATAATTTTGAATTACTTTTATTTTGCGTTGAAATTATCAACCATAATTTTATGTTATAGCACACACGGGGGAGGAAATGTTAAGCTGTAATTCCAATAGCAAGCATTAAATTAATAGATCATATGCTTTTCAAAAATAAATTTAGAAGTGCATGAAGATTTACAGAGTATTCCAAATTCACAATGATGCCGAGTTCGAGCTGACTTAGGAACTCTATGCATTAACTAGAATTTCTGACTTTGACATGCCATAGTTTTGAAAGGTGTTCAGTTTTCTGGACTATATTCTGGTTATCAAAATACCTGTGTGGATTGTGTTGAATGATAATGATAATGGATATTCTCGACCATATTCGGGTCCCAGTTGCAGTATGTGATTTGCTAGATGATTAGTGTGTTTTCTTTACATGTCTCATTTCACTATGATTGTAATACAAATAAAATCTATTCTTTTAATTTGCTAAGCATTACTGTGAAACAATACATACCATTATGAGCTTTGCCTGAGTGACAGGTATAGTTACATCTTTGCACAGTAAATTGGAATTGCTAGTCTTTTGTCAGCAAAGAAATTAGGGAAAAGAGTATTTGAATGTAAATTGTCTGCCCTATCGCTGAGCATTTTTATACAAATTAGGCAAAAATAATTTCCTGTGATACCTCAGAAATCAAAAATGGAAGAAGGGTATATTTGCGTGGACTGTTTAGCTACAGAATGTCCTCCAGGCTTTAACATTTAGAACTACAGAATACTGTTATAATTGGTCATATTCGAATATGGGCATTGCTGATTTTTTTATGTAGCTCGTTAGATAAGAAAAAAAACCATTGAGAATATTCAATCCTAATCTTCAGAGAAATGCATTTATAGAATGCCAGCAGATGTCAGTATGTTCTTGCCATATAGCCCTTTTGTTTTTAAACAATAGTTTTCTATGAATTAAATAACATGAGAGGAAGTACTGAGTGTTGTAATGCTATCTTAATGCAGGTCTGTTTAATTCAAATATTCCACTGAAAAGGTGTTTTTTTTTCCTTTCTGTCTTCTACACCTGGCTTAGCACAACATCCGTGTACGCCTTGGCTTTCACTCTCTACACACTGCTTAAAGAACATAGTTTAAAATCCTTTCCTAAATGGACATGCGTTACTGATAGTTTAACACCTTAGTTTCTCATTGAACTTTTTTTTTCCTCTGTAGAACTTTCTTTGTGTACATTTTGTTCATGATTCTGAGGCGTTTTGCAAATCCCGCTGCCCTTCTTTCTGTTTTCATAGCTACTGAGTGTGTTTGAACTCTGCTGTGTTTAATAAAATCTGCCTAATTTGGAGATTATTTTGTTAGTGTTTACACGCGCTAATCAAAACCAGATGAGCTGCTTCTTGTCTTCCTCATATTCAAACAATCAATACCGTTGTGACATTATGGAGAAGCCTTTCCCTTCTCCTCCTAAAGGGCAAAGTGATGCCATGTAATGGGAAAGGATGCAGAATTCATAGACTGGAGTACTCGCTATAAAAAGCTGTTCACAGTTTATAAAACATCATGGAAAGTTTCCAGGTTGCACTTTTAGGGCGATGGGCAGATGGTGCTTTTATAAGCTATGGATGAACAGATGGAACCTGTAGCCGACGTGAAGGAAGTCTGCAGCCTACTGACAGGTAATCCAAGCTCTGTCTTTCCCTGAGATTGTTACGCTGGTACCACAGAGATGATATTAGAACTCCTATTTCTTTTTCTCCCTGTATTTGTTAGCGTTGTCTTTTTAAGGTGGACTATTGTGCACCTCGAAGAATGTACCTCTGATTCTCTTAACATAGAGCTTAAATACTTCAGTCCCAGTCTGATGATTTTGACCAGTGTCCATCTTAGTCAGCTCCACCAATATCAGAAGGACAGACCCCACAGTTTTCCATTTTGGCTGCCTGAAGCGCTTGGTGCCTCAGTGCGTTTGGTGGGGAAAGAAGTGGTGAGAATCCTCTTTGGAGACAGAAGGCCATTTGCTTTGGCTTCTCTTAGGGAGCTAATGCAGATTTTACCCTCGTGTGTTCTTTATTTTTTGTAAATTCTCAGTCATAAAATACTGTAGCTGTCACTTCAGGCTTTTTAATTACATTTCCAAGCAGAAATTTATTTTACGTTTGCTTTCTCTTTCTTCAACCCTCTTTTCAAGGCCTGTCATCGTGAAGAGTTTGTTTAAGATGCAGGGTCTATTTATTGTGACTTATTCCTTATTTCTTCTCATCTCAGACTGCTTGCATGAGTTTCAGATTATGCAAATGAGAATTGAGGCAGGCAAAGCAGATAAGAAAGAGACCTCTTGAGTTTAAGAAAAGCCAAAACACACAGTATTACTGAGGTAGAGGTACTAGAAATAAGGCTGTTTTATTTTCAAAGAGTGGTTTTTTTTGCATTTGCCCTTTCTAAAGATGCTGATAAACACCTATAATCCTATTAAATATCATGCTTAAATTAGTTCTAAGTAACTGTTTGCATGATATAGTAATATAATTTAATTCGGGGTTGGCTTGCTCCTCTGAAGCTGGTATTTCTTCATTAGAAAATTATAGTTGTCTTTCATTTTTGTGTAAGGAAAAAGAAAAGGGAAATGCAGATATTTGACGGTCTGCATGCGTAACGCTTAAAAAATTGTTTATTTTCTCCTTTTGTAGTGAAATTAAAAAGCAAAAAGTATTTGTCAACCACTGAATAAAAAAAATAGGAAGCAGTATTGTTTGTTGTTTTGACATCTTTTCTTCCACGGCAATGTAAGCCTTTTCTGATAGTGGACTGTTCCGAACAGCCTCTTAGTGTGCCTTTCGAAAACCTGCAACATATACATGGATGTAATTAATTTACGTAACTGGCAGTGCTGTTGCAGATTGGACTCCTGAAAGTCAGGTTGTTGGCAAAAATGGGTGTCACACTCAGCATACCTAACAACAAGAAGTTTTATTTAGGAACATATAGGCTTTAAAAATGGGTAAATTAAGGGAGCTGGTTTTCTTATGGTAATAAATGTAGATATATGGATCAAAATGCCAAATGTGAGCATTTCCATGGGGTTTGCAAGCTCGCGCGTTCAGTCTGTACCTTGACATATGTAAGTCAAGAGCAGGTGAATGACTCAGTTGTTCATTTTATCCATGTACTTCATATGTAAATGTTTAAAAATGTGATCTTGCTGCCAAGATAGTGAGGAAATAATACAATAAATCTTGAAATAAGTTTTTATCAGCTATGAAATAAATTTTGATCAGAGGAGGGCTATAAAGATGATCTGAGACCCGGAGCGCCTTCCATCCGAGGACAGGCCGGGAGGGTTGGGGTTGTTCAGCCTGGAGAAGAGAAGGCTCCAAGGAGACTTTAGAGCAGCTTCCAGTACCTGAAGGGGCTCCAGAAAAGCTGGGGAGGGGCTGTTCTCAAAGGCTTGTGGGGATAGGACACGGTGGAACAGGTATAAACTGGAGAGGGGCAGGTTTAGACCAGACATAAGGAGGAATTTCTTCCTGGTGAGAGTGGGGAGGCCCTGGAACAGGTTGCCCAGAGCAGTGGTGGCTGCCCCGTCCCTGGAGGTGTTCAGGGTTGGATGGGGCTTGGAGCCCCTGATCCAGTGGGAGGTGTCCCTGCCCATGGGGGGGACGGGGGACTGGGTGATCTTTAAGTCCCTTCCTACCCAAACTATTCTATGATTCTATGTATTAACAACGATCTTATAATTTTCAAACTTTTCAATTTATGAATCTCTTTTGTTGTAATAATTTGTTTTGTTGTAACTTTCTTTACATTAGAATTTACACTGTGTTATGTGAGTGCATTTGTACTTCGTGGAAGAGATTAATGGGAAAAGTATTAAAAAAAAGATGCTCAAAGCTTCTGACAATACTTGCTATTGCAAGTAAGCCCTCAGTTAATAAGGATTGCAGATATCACAGACTGCTTTGAATTAACAAATTCCATCTGGGGTGGCTGGATCAGTCTGTGTCCAGCACAGGGCAATCCCGATCTTTCCTCCCAGAGGCCCCGCAGCCCCGCTCCCAGTGCTGGGCACAGGCCCTGGCTATGCCATGTCCTGGTAAGACCCATCTGTTGGTTATCTTTCCTGCAGGAGGTGTTTTCATCCATTACTAATCACAGGAAGAAAGTAGAGCTTCATCTCGGTTGATGTTGGGGGAACAGCAGCACTGGCAGAGGCAGAGCCTCCGCATTTGGGGATTGTGTCTCTTCCATGTCCCTTTCAAGAGGGGGGATTTGGAGTAGTCCTCTGATCAGGGATTACCGTTCATGGTTCATAAAAGATGTGGAACAGATGGATCTTTACTCAGGTAGCTGTGAGCGTTGTTTGGAGTGCCAAATGGGTTTCGAAGAATCTTTTCTGTTAGTTTCCACAGTCTTGGTCAGGGCTGTTTCCTACCTACCAGGATGCAAATGCACATTTTTACTCTGAATTTTGTTCCCATTTTTAACTGTAGTTCTTTTTATATTGTGCAGTTACATTTGGACATGCAAACAGGATGGAAACATCAACAGGAGATGTCGAATGATTCCTTTTGTGTTTAAAATAAGGACAGACTTCTATTGAAGCTGTCCTGCTGGCAAGCGGCATAACGTAGGAGCAAATAATCTCCTTTGTTTTGTCTACTGATCATTGATGTGCTGTGTTATATTGAAATATTTCTGCTCTGCCACACTTTCTTTGTCTTCTTTAGAAGAATGACTCTGCTCATTTTGAGTGAAGTAGGAAAACGTCATTTGCTGACTGGTTTACTTCATCCTGGGAACAGATCTGAGATGTGTTCAGTCTAGCTGCGAATGAGGCACCGTTTTTAATGTGAGATTTAATTTGAAATAGTTAAACACCTGCAGGGATGTCTGTGAGCAGCTACTGATTTAAAAAAAAAAGGGCAGCACATGACATTTATTGTTTTCTTCAACTCAAGTTATTGTGTGGGAAAGAAAGGATGATTTTTCACATACCTGTTGGAAAACTCTGATTTTTTTGAGGGTTTAGGCTGTGTTAAGTATTTTAAGCATTGCATTTTAGGCTCTTCACTGTCGTCTGCAAATTTTTCTTACTTTCTGAATTAATTTTTAAGGCTCAGTCCTCATTTAGGAAAAAAAAAAAAAGAGCGTGGAGGAGGGAGAGATCTTGATTTCCCAGGTAGGAAAAACGTTGTTTGTAAGGGTAGTGTACAGGAGTGTGTGCCTATGGAGGGGTAACCTTTAAGAGAAAAAGAGGTCGAAGATTGAGCCTATGGAGCTGGGATGGAACGGTGCCGTGGGGGCAGGGAGCTTTGGTAGCAAGTTGGAAACAAATCTTCCGGAGGTAGGGCTGTACCACTGATGTTTATTCATTTCAGAACAGTGTAGTCAGAAGTCTATTGCATTCAACTCAAATAATCTTTGGAGACATAATACAGTGGTACCCAGGTACAGCAGGTCACAAATTGGTTGTTCAGGAACAAACAGGAGCTGCAGGAGCCACTCAGTTGCCTGAAGGTAAAGACACTCCCTCCTCAGGCAGATTTATTTTGCCCAAATTGTTAGGCACGTTGGTATGTTCTGCGTTCATAAAGTGTACAGAAGTATTTTTAGCTGATGTTGCTATTAGAATGATTTACTTTTAATACCCGTGAAAGAAGGGTAAGAGAGGAAAGGCTTTTGAATATTGCAGTGACATAGCTCTGATCTATGGGATAGAAGTTATGGAGGAGATTATGTGGCTCTCTTATTTTGAGGATGTCTCATCAAACCTCATTATTACAGTATGGGACTGTATTCCTTCCCTACAGTAAAAAGAATTAAAATAGTATTCTTTTGTTTCATCTGTAGTTGATCTTTACCTGCTTTTACAGGTTTTTATTAGGTAAGGCTGAACAAAGTAGTGGTTTTAGATTCAGCTCTAGCAGGATAGTTGATTCTTAATATTTTTTTCTGACAGCTCCTTCTGTGAAGGTTCCGTTTTTTTATAAGCTTTCCTGGGATGCAGTTTAGCCCGCAAGCGGACCGCTGCAGTGAAATTCAGCTGGTGTGTGTGGTCTAACTCATTGCCAGGAGGGGTGGATTGAGATCCATTATGTAGAGCTTGGAAAGTCAGCAAGCTGACCTAGAACTGAAACGTGTATTAGTGAAGAGCAGTGTTGTGCATTGCTGAGCAGGTAGGTTGCTGAATTGGGAATGAGCCAGGGTGTCCTCAGGCTCTGGCAGCGAGTGATAGTCTGGTTTGGATGTTGCACACATGGTGCTCAGAGTGGTCAGGTTTGCATTTGCTAAGCTGCGGCGTGAGCACCCAATGAGATGGTTCGTTATTCAAAATAGCTGTTTGTTCCCTTGAGTAACCTCTAGGGTCTGAAACAAGGTTTGATGCTTCTTTGTGGTATTGGACCAAGAAATAGATTAAAATATCTTTAAGGGATGGTTGAAACAAAAGACTGATTTGGTTTTGCCTTTTGCATATTATCTGTTGATGAAAGACAAAACTTGAGATTTTGTATTAAGCTTTTTGGACTCTGGATTTTGGGCTACTCTAATAGTTTGGTTTATCTTACACTGCGTAAATTATGTTCCTACAAATTGAATATAACCCTGAATTTGAATCATCAGCTTTCTTCCGTTTGGTATTGATACTCATTTAATACTGTTTTCATGGTGACTTTCAGCATGAGGTTCGGAAGGAGTCAGCAGCAATTTCTTTCACCTGACCATAGTTGAAGTTTCCTTGGAAAGTTTCATTAGTACACTGTCATCGTTTAATAATAGAAACTTAGGAGAATTACTCCAAGCCAAGTAATGTAATGCACTGAGAAGCTTTTCATTTTATATGGTCAGTATTCTGAAGCACTTCCAAGTGGTCACTTTTCCATTGTGAGGAGACTTCTACATAATGTTTCATTGAAAATTGTAGTTCCTAGAAATTCTGCATCTGCGTGTAGATTACTTGCAGAGCTGCTTTTGTCTTTATTTCTGCTCTGCTGTGGAATTAAAAGAAAAAACCCAACATTTAGTGAATTCTTAAATTAGTTTTCTTTTGTTGCTCGCTGTGTATGTAGCAGTAAATAGCAGAGTGGAGCAGCTGGAACATCTGCAGCGCTCTGTGGACAGAAGGCATCCCATGGGTGATTTCTTCCTCCCAGTAGCTACCAATGGGATGCTTCTCAATCACCAGTTCTGTTAGAATTCAAGTCAGAAAAGGTTCATTTCTCTATGCTTTCCCTCCTCCCATCTCCCCCCCAAAAAGACATACGTATTCTTGATAGCGTGTTGTCAGATGGACGGCAGTCTCTGTGGCAACCACAGCTGAAGTTGTTCTTCAGTGGTCAGCCACCGAATGTTTATAGTAATTCCACCTAAGTGTTTGTTGGTGTTTTAAATACTAAATAAATAAGCATGTCTTTACTGCTGTGTTAATTTAGAGACACGCTGTCAGGTTTTGGTTTTGAATCTGGGTTCCAAAGATTCTCAGTCAGCTGTTAACTGAATGGAAATGCAGTGTTGAAAATAGAATTTGCCTGCTGGCTTATGGGTTATCTACTATTTATTTCAGGAACCAAATAATTATTTTTCTTCTGGGCATTTTTTTTTGCTTGGTGGTGGTTGTTGTTTTGGGTTTTTTTATGAGTTTTTTTGTGTATGTGTTTCGTTTCTTGTGTGTATGTGTGTTTACCTACAGCATAGCTTGAAACGAGTCACACAGTGATTGGGGGTGGAAGGGACCTCTGGAAGTGGCGTGGTCCAACCCCACAGCTCAAGCAGGCTCACCTCGAGCTGGTTGCCCAGGACCATGTCTAGATGGGTTTTGAATAGCTCCAAAGATGGAGACTCCACCGCCTCCCTGGGCAGTGAGTGCCAGTGCTTAGTCCCCTTCACAGTGCAAAAGTGTTTGCTGATGTTCAGAGGGACCCTCCTGCGTTTTGAGTTTGTGCGCATTGCCTCTGGTGCGGTCTCTGGCCACAAACTGAGAAGAGCCTGGCTCTGTCTTCTTTTCATGCTGCCGTCATTTTTTGCACGCGATGATGAGATTCCCTCTGAGCCCTCTCTTCTCCAGGCTAAGCAGTGCCAGCTTGCTAAGCCTTTCCTCATAATGAGAGATGCTTCAGGACCTTCATCATCTCAGTAGCCCTTTGCTGGACTCTCTCCAGTGATCTCCATGTCCCTCTGGTCCTGCGGAGGTCAGGACTGGACACAGTACTGCAGCTGTGATCTCACCAGTGCTGAGCAGATGAGCAGGATCACTTCTTTCAGTCTGCTGCCAGCTTTCCTTCGAATGCAGCCCAGGATACTGTGAGTTGTCTTTGCTAAAAAAACCAAGTTGCTGTCTGTTCAGCCTGGTGTACACGGGACCCCAGGGACCTTCTCTGCAAAGCTGCTTTCCAGCCCATAGGCTTCTGTTGGGCTTGTTCCTCCGCAGGTGCAGGATGTAGATATTCTGTCAGCCCCTTTCTCCATCCAGTTAAGGTCCCCCTGGATGGCAGCACAACCCTCTGACATACAACTACTCCACTCTATTTGGTGTCATCTCCAAACTTGCTGAGGTGATGTTGTGCCCCATCATTGACATCGTAAATGAAAATGTTAAATAGGCACTCGGAAACTTACAGGTACTCCAAAATTAATCGACTTATTTTTTCATCTTCACTCAATATTAATTCCATCAGCCTTGTGCTAACTGTACGTGTGATTCTGTAGTTTGAAGGGAGCACAGTAGTATTCTGTTATTTCTTTCTGGCATCTTTGTAAAATGGTGAGGTGGGCAGGTGCAACAACCCCATTACTTGCAAAGCCATACAGATTTTTCATGAAACGGCAGTCTTTTTATATTACATTATTGTCCAGATGGCTAAGTGTATGGTAGAAGAGAATTAATAGATGTTGGGGAACTCCACCTCCGTGTGGAACAGATGGTAACACTGGCAACCAGTCAAAAAGCCCTCAGAAAGGTTGCAGCTGAAGGACACCACTGTTGGAAACAACAGATGAAGATGTACTCCTGAACTCAAGAAGGAAACACAGAGGATGCATTATTGTATGAAATGATTAGATGACTGACTAATGAGCCTTGAGGGGCAAGGGAATTGGCTACTAAAGCAGTTAGATAACCAACTGACATCCCAATGTACTCTGTATAAACATTAAACTCTTACCATGTTTAGTTGGCAAAGCGAAACAAGTGGCATTTAAGCAGGCAAGACAAACTCTTACAGGGATAAAGCCTGCGTTAAACAGATTGTTCTGCCGAAAGTGTGTTAGGAAAAGCTTTTCTTTGTCAGAAGGTGTGATAACATATTGTAGTACTAACATTGTAAGTCACTATGCACAGTTTTTGTTCCATATTCTGGATACAATACTGCATTAAACCCCATACTCTGCTTTAAGCAGTCTATTGTTGCATACTGTTAGGTATGAATGGCAAGGTTATTTTTTCTTTCCTTTTTTCCCCCTCCAGTGACAAAACTACTGCATAACTGTCCAGATTTGAGTAACAGAATCTGATGAAGCGTTTGATACGTGTTTCTGTAACGTGACATCTTTTAAGTGCTCTAAGATTAGTGGTGGTCGCTTTGGGTCCCAAGCTGTATAGTCAGCCTGTCCCTGTGAGCCTTCGGGAGAGGGGAAGCCAACTACGGAAGCAATGAAATGAACGGTTGCCGTTTTGCCAAAGTGAGTTTTGAAGTGACTTTATTGATCGAAGGGTTCTGTCTTGCTTAGTAACTTATAATTATACAGTGTGAAAGGTCTCTCGGCAAGATGGAACAAAAGGTATTCCTTCAAGCTTAAATGGTTTAACAAGCAAGAAACACACAAAGAAGAAAGGTTGTTAAGGTAGAAAGCGAAATATTTAATACTAGCCTTTGTGCTGTACATTCTCCTTTTGTTGTATTCATGGAAATATGTTTTGGAACTGAAGGAAAATGTTATTTATATTAGAGTAGTGGCAGAAAGGGCATTCTTGATTGAGGCATCAAAGTAGTGGACCTTATAAAAGGCGTGAGAGGAAATTTCTGGATTAGCCTTAACATTTTCCGTTTTACCCTGCCTTTTCTATTGGTTTTTCTGGGTCTCATTTTGGTTTTCATTTGGGATTTGTCTGTAACAGCCCTTTTTTTCCTTTCATCTTCATGATTAGGTAGATAACCATGTAGCAATAAGGGGTTTCCCTTATTGTTTTCCCAGTAGCAGTTTTATTGTTTCAAGCCCTCTGACATTTATCCCATCAGTCACAACATGTTGGATGTTGTATGACTCATTCTGTCATTAAATTTTTTTTTTCAGCCTATTGGGTACAAAAATACCCACTTTAATTCCTGTTTTCTGTGCCAAACGGGAACTGGGTATTACACAAAGGAAAGGGTTTGGAGTAGAATGGATCTTTAAGTGAAAACAAGAGAACTTGTTAAAAAAATCTAAACTGAAGTATTTTCTCTTGTCCCCCTGGATAATGTGGTTAGAGCATTATGGTACGTCTGAGATTTTTATTATCTGATTCGTCAGTGATGAGCAAAGATAAAAGCATGCCTACCTGTTTGCAAGCGTGGGTATTTCCGCACTGTCACACCTGTGTCCTGGGCTGAGGATCCTTCAGGCTGTGTTGAAGGGGCGATGCTGTTTCAAGGCTTTTGATACTCATCTGAAAACAAGAACCAGGCACAGATTCAGGTGTTTTGTTCTTCAAAGAAGAAAGGAAAAAAAAAAAGCCATTATGAAGCTTGGTATTTTTCTCTTTGGAAGATTCTTATGTTTTTAAATAAGTTCCGATGTTTGCATCTCGCTGCCTTCTCAGGAAGATGGAGTAAGATCTTGCCTAGTTTGCATGGATCCAGTATTTTCACCTGTGCTCCAGGGCCTCTGCTTTACTGCACACACTGTCTCAGATAAACACAACGCTTAATGTCTTCTACAGACCTGTGGGAAATCTTGTGCTAGGTTTTTCTTGTAAGTCCTTGCATAGGAAAAAGATATTTTAAAGACTTTCTGGAAATCAGCTTTACTGCCAACGCCTATGTCTCATTTCGCTGAGTTTTAAAGTGTATTCAGTGACTGAAGGAAGCAGGGGGGATGTCCTGATCACAGCTCTGTCTTGTGTTGGATCCACATCAGAAATCTAAATCTAATTTTGCTGGTTTTAAATGAGAGACAGTTAAAAATATACTCACATGTGTATATTTTTGGATGTTTTTTTTCTTCAAGAATAATTACAAGCACTTCTTAAACACGTTGAGTAATGTTTAAATTGCTATCGGAAGATCATGCTTGTTCTATTAAGACAATGTAAAATTAATCATGTATTCATTTCTCATTTACCTCATTAATCAGATTTGAAGGTCCACGTACATATAGATGTTCACACTTTGTTTCAATGTTCACACTTTTTTCCCTTCTTATTCAGAACTTGGAAAAAAATGGAAGTGCCTGTATAGTGGATGCTACCAAATGCAGCTGAATAACCACTTCTTCAAGAAATCATTTGTGTAACAGGAAAAGTCTTGCCCCAAAGTTTGGAAAGATGAATAGTATGGGAACTAAACCTGATGCAGTACTTGCTTCCCTGGGCGGAACAGTCGACTCCAGTGTTTCTGGTCGGCTCGGCAAGCAGATATCATGAAGAGCTCAAAAACTTTAGTGTGATGTCACTGGGCTGCTTGGAACACTTGCTAGCTTTTCGAAAGAGTTGGGTTTAGGTTGCTTTTGCTTGAGACAGAACTGATCTGCCTTAAGCAGCTGTTGTAGGCAAGAGTGGTACAAGAAAGAAATATGAAGCTTAGGGAAAACTATTTGTAAATGAATTAAACTTTTTTCCTGATTGTTTGCTGAACTCATGGGCAAAGCTTTTAAGAAAGCCAGTTCATCAGCCGTACTGAACAGAATGCTAAACCAGTAGTTTAACAACAATATTGTTAAAAGTATGGTTTAGCTTACATAGCATATACAGTGTAATTTTGTATTTTTTTAAAGTGTAAAAATCTCCTCAGGGGTGTAAGAAATATGCTGCAACTTCACTTATCTTTCCAATTGACTTAACCTGGTATGTATAGAACATTTAAAACTGGAGTTGTACTTATTTTAAGCCTGAAGAGAAAAGGAGGTAAGGTAGTTTGGCTCAGCTGTCCCTCGTATAACGTCCTTCATAGCTTCTCTGGTAGCAATCACATCAGGGTTAGAGTGCAGCTGCTCCTTATGTGTCTGCACCACAGAAGGAGAAGCTGAGCGTCGTATTTGCATAACCTAAGTAATGTTTATTACATTTTTGTAATAAATAATGTTTATTACAATGAAAGCTCGCTTTTAAACATAGTCATTTTGATTTTTATCTTGTAAGTAAGAGCTTATTTTTGGAGTGACTTTTAGTGTGGTTAAGTAATCTGAGACTCTGGTTTAGCGTTGAATGGAGTGCCAAAGTGCTTCACGGAATCAGGACCTTCTCTGGGTTCCCCAAAGTAGAACTGCGAACGTCAGCCAGAGCTGAGTGGGCATAAATTCTTATGCATTTTATCAGCACTTCTCTGTCGGAGTTCAGGAAAGTGGGGCGATGTGATGTGAGGAGTCAGGTTCTCTGGGCATAAGGGCATTTGTGTTTGGCTGGTTCTTTATATCAAGAAAAGGTAGAGATAAATGTGTTACCAGATTATAAGCCTCCTACATTAGAGTTTGCAGATCTTTGTGCAGTATTTTCAAGAGAAAAGAATATATTCATCAAGGATCTTGCTGTAATTTGTAGTCCCGCCCAGTGGAAGCAACAACAGATTAAGTCCATAATATTATGATATTGTATCAGTTTGTTTTTCCATGCTTTTGTATAAAGTTAATGGGTAGTTTACGTTGTAAGCCTTCCAGGGCTGTTATGATTCCTGGAGAAAGAAAACCCCAAACCTCGCTTCCCACAAACCTGGATGGTGTTACAGAGTAACTGAGATTGCAAAGCAATGGGCTTACAGGAGATGTTCTAATGATATTTCTGCTTTGGTTGAAGTATATAACGTGCTTACAACTTGAGCGTTGCAGTTTAGCGCGTGCGATGAATTGCTTCATGGAGAAAAGATTACATTGCAGTCTCACAAATAGTAGAGAAATCACAATTAAGCAATGTGCTTTAATCCTTAAATGCTAATAATGTGCTTTCAAAGACCCAGAGGAAGGCTATGTAATTAGAAAATTGGAAAACATTTACTGAAGTGTTTTCTACCTAATTTTCCTGTTATGCTTGCGTTAAATCTGAAGGACGGTTACTGGATAGAGGTAATGTTAATAGAATGATGGAGAATTAAGGATCACTTATTCAACACATGAAGGGCATTTAACCATAATTTTAGGGTTGAAAAGAGTGCCCTGAGGTATGCAATAATTTGATAGAATAAAAAAGATTGTTATGTGGTGAGTATAAAATTATAATGATTTCACCCGGTGTTTACTGATGAAGGACAATTTAGTTCTTGGGGGGGAGCTGATTCTCCAAATTTCTGGCATAAATGATCATGTGCTATACATAGTCTTTATATTATTTATTGCTTTAGTAGCAACTGGTGTGTGGTGGAGCGCCACAGAACAGACGCTTCATTGGCAGATTCACTCTGAACAATAGATAATGAAATGAAGGAACTTTTGTTTTTTCATCTTCTGCAATAGTGGGGGCATATTATAGTCTACATTCTTTTTTTTATTTATTTATTCTTAAAACCTTCAGTCGGAGCCTTGCTAGCGAAGGGTAGAGGTCTTTTCTCTTTTTGAACAAGCTTAGGTTTAATAAATATGCTTTCTGTGCTACAACCTGTAGCTTCTGCTATCATATGCTCAGTAATAAATACAAAGACAACTTGTTTACTTCCTATTAAAGTCAGTCATTAATTCAATTGTAATTTTTTTTTGTAGGTGGGAATTCTTTTCTTTTGCTTCTTTCCCTGCCCCCTCCCCCTATTAGAATTAGACCTGAGCTCTCCCAGTGGTTCCCATTTTTCCTGCAGAACTATGGCTAATATTCCTGGAAAAGCGCTCATAAAAGATTTAGGTCCTGTACAGACAGACTCTAAGCGTCTTAGTCTCAGGCTTCCAGTTTTGACTTTAAAAAATATTATCTTAGCTTTCCTGTGGTGCCTGAAATTGTCTGGCTGTGGGAAGTTGCCGTGTTTTTGATGTGTATGTGAATGTGCATGCTTTATCATAGACTGCTGGTTTGCGTAGGGAGGGACTTTTAAAGGTCAGCTTGTCCAACCGCAGCCCTGGTGATTTCACGGCTGTGGCCAAGCTGGGAACAAAGATCTACGTACTTTTATAAGGAAACTATATAAGAGCTGGGGTTGTTTAGCCTGGAGAAGAGGAGGCTGAGGGGAGACCTTATTGCTCTCTACAACTATCTGAAAGGAGGTTGTGGAGAGGAGGGATATGGGCTCTTCTCCCAAGTGACTGAGGATGGGACATGGGGGAATGGCCTGAAACTCGGCCAGGGGAGGTTCAGGCTGGATATCAGAAAAAAATTCTTCATGGAAAGAGTCATCGGGCACTGGCAGAGGCTGCCTAGGGAGGTGGTCGAGTCGCCTTCTCTGGAGGTGTTTAAGGAACGGGTTGATGAAGTGCTTAGGGACATGGTTTAAGGGAGTGTTAGGAATGGTTGGACTCGATGATCCAGTGGGTCCTTTCCAACCTGGTGATTCTATGATTCCATGAAACCTTATGGTAGCGGGGCTGGTGTGGTATTTTCTGTGCACGCAGCAGAGCTGAATTATTGTTTTTCTTAGAAGCTCTTACTTCTAGGAATGTTTTGGGGTATTCTCTGGCTGGAAGAAATGAATGTGATATTTGCAGTTCTTATTCCTGCTGTAGCCTGCTGGCTTGAATGTTTCTCCAGGGGAGTGGATGGAAGGTACACACCTTCTGTTGGTGGAAAACTGTCAAACTTGCATTGCATTATAATTCTCCATAGAAAGATCCTAATTCAAATAGACTTATCAACAGTGGTGTGCTCCCTCCTCCTGTTGAAGCTGTGTTAGTGGTGCTTGGATTGGCGCTGGTTGGGTTTTTAAGGGTGTGTGTTTGTATGGTAAACCAGCAAATGCTCAGAAAGTATAACTTTGTGGAGTTCAAACCACGCCTTTTAGGACAAAAAGAGTTCTGGTCCCTTTTGTCAAGATAAAATTGTGTAATATCTGGTGGTTTTATTCAAAATAAAAGATAGAAACTAGACTGTGGTGCTGTGATGCCTACTGAGGCGGCAGCGTTTTCTGCTGTACCTGTCTTGTCTTTCACAATGTATCTTCATCACAACTTTCGTCTTGTCTAGCTAAATAGAACATTATAAACAGAAAAGTGGCAAATACTTTCATCCAGAATATTTTACAACCTGTACCTAGGAGCCGTCTCGTAAAAGGATATAGTTATTTATTTTTGTCTCCTGGGCAGAGAAGGAATTTCAACACTGATTTCTTAATTGCTGATTAAGTGCTTTAACCACAATACTGATGCACAGCTTTTTTGGGGGGTGAGCAGTTGAGTTATGAAAGTTTCAATGAATCCTTAGCCACTGTCCCGGGGTGGGGGAAGTGGGGGTGGGGGATGAGTTATAGAATTTAGTAGTATCTCTCTGTATTCAGAAAGTGAAATTGTTAGACAAATATATGACATACCTTTTAATAGAAAGATGTATATATTCTTGTTTATAATCTATATGTAGAAAGGCTGTATCATTACAAACGCTTATTGGTTAAGGAAGGCGTTGCATGACCTTTTATGTGTTTTAATCTCACTTGTACTGGTGTGTATAAAAGTTGTGAATGGCAGTGTGCATGTTGCATATAATTATGTGTGCTTTATTTCTTTTTTTTTCCAGTCTGTCATTAGAGAATGAATTAACTGAGTAGGAGGACAGACTGAATTTAGCCTTAAAAAATTACTGTCATATTTCACTTGGGGGTAGGGACATTGAAAACCATGAACATCTATTAAGGAGTACACAGCTTTTCTACATTTTGTAGTTCCTTTTTGACTCGATCATCTGTAGCGGTTGTATAAATTACTTATAATGATGCAATATAACTGAAAAAAATTGTCTTTACTTTGCAGCATGTCATTACTAGCTGTGAGGAAAAAGCTATATTGTTTGGTCTGTATAAAGGACATTTAAGAAAAGGAGAGTGAATTCAAATCAAAAGAGAGAAGGAAATGTAAACCGTAGCCACAGATGTTTTCCTTAGAAAGGAAATGTAAATTGTTGCTTTGCAAAGTGAACTAAATGGAACATCTGTGAGTTCTTGTTTTTCTTTCTTTAAGACTTGATTTTCTTCTGTTTCTGCTAGTCTTAATAGGTGCATATTCATCTTGATCCTGCTTCCATTGCCTGCTAACTTCAGCAGTGCTTTGTGCTAAGAAAGAGAAAACCATTAGTCGAGAAGATCATCACTGTATCTCCACCTGCTTTAAAAAGCTGGTGGGTAGTACAGGTTGGGCAGAGGTTGCTAGCGGAAACATTGATACAGTTCAAATACCACTGTGAAGCAGCAATGCATGGACAACCTGTTTATTATTTTTTGGTAAATTGTGGGGGTCCACAGCGGGCTGAGGACCCTTGCTTAATGCACCCGGAAGGAGATCATGGGACAGGAAGTGGGCAGACAATATAGGACCGTGCATGAAAGTAGTACCATCCATTCACAGATTGTTTATGTATAAGCTAATCCAATCATGCGGAGACGCGTGTGTTAATCAAGGGTATAAGGGGTGCGTGTAAGATCAAGCGCCGCCGGCCAGCCCTGTAACTTCAATAAAGAAACTTGCTTCCACATCACCGTGTCGTGTCTCAACAGCGACAGAAGGTATGCAGTGGCTAGCTAATTTTTTCTCTTTAGGTTGTTTATTCCCCTTTAGAAAGGCTTTTACTGCAACTGCAATAAAAGAACTACACATTTGGTTGTTTAATCCCAGTGTGAGTTGTTTCAGATAATCAGTTTTAAATCCTGGACTTAAAACAATATGATGAATTATTAAAGCAATAAATTATGGCCAACCAGGATGTTCATAAGTTGGGGAGGAGGAAAGGGGTTGATTTAGACATCCTAGTGGCTTTTAAAAAAACAAGCTTTATGCTAAGAAAATGGGCTCCGTGAACGTCTGCTATGGAGACTACCCTATCCACCCTCAAATTAGGTTTTGAGGATACTCCTGATGAGAAGTATAAAATCAGTGTCTACTTTGTTAGTTCATAGTATTTTCTTTTTGAGACATTTCCAAGAAAATAGTAATTTCTTAAAAAAATGTTGTGCCAAAGTTACAGGAAGACCAAATTTTTCTCTCAGCCACAGAGAGCAGATTTGAATTCCTGATCTTAACAATTGCTTCAGAAGATTCCCATGTCTCAAATATGTTTTACAATATATTTTGTATGCGTTTCTACCATCACTCTCTATAGAGAAGAACCCCCTTCATGTGCTGACAGGAACCTGCTCTGTTTTCAGTGAAACTGAAATAGAATAGAGCTTTGTTTCTAATGGAGACTATTACGTAGCAAAAGTCCGGTCTAAATTTGTGACGTATTGCAAGATATCTTCAGTCCATATGTGCTTATTTAAGGATAATTTCATGAAACAAAGCAAGCCCTTACCTTACTTGGTTTCATGGTTTGTTTTTTTTAATAAATTATTGATTTTTGAAGCTTTTAGAAATGGATATTTGTCTTTATCTCAGTTTTAGAAATAAATAAGTAATGTAGTAAGTGGGTAAGTAGTAAGTAATAGTAGGTGGGTTAGTTCAGGTTATGATTAAAGCTTGGGCTAAAAACTTACAACAATTTCATTTTAAGACCGTAACAACGCATTGTCTTTATATGCACATGCAGGCTGTAGAAAATCAAACCCAACTCATGTAGGAGAAAACTTGTTGTAACTCAGGTTCAGCCTCTTTCCAACCATCACCGCTGTGAACAACCTGCTATGTCTATTGTCTGGAGACTCTGGAAAGTCACTGACAGGACTGCAGCTGTGTCTGCGGAAAGGGCTCTCGTTTGTCCTTTAACTTATGGAAAGCAACAGCAGTAGTCTCAGACTACTTATTTTACTTGGCCCCAGTGCAATGTATTCATATTTTCTGTAAGAAGTGGATAGCGTTCTCTCAAAACCCTTCATTGTCTTAATTCAGTAGATACTGTGTTTGATAAATAAGTTAGTTTCTGTCATTTGATAGCTGATGGCCATGATAGTAGTTACTAATAATTTATCATCTACACAGTATAATTTAGCGTGAAGGAGGGTTAATATTGCTTTTAAATATGTTCTTGGAAAATCAGTACTCGTAGGACAAATCTGAATATTTTAACCAGACCTTCTTCTACAGTCCAATACCATTACAAGCTTTAAATTCACCATTTTGACAATAAGTCATATGGTGAAAGAATATGGATGATTACACACTGTATAAGGCAAACTAATGAAACAGCAGTCTCCATCAGAGGAAATTTATTTTTTGCTCGTGGAGAGATATGATTTGTTTGATTAATAATAATTCAGGAACATAACTGAGGTGCTGCATACACAGAGGACCTTACAATGAAGTAATAAGAAAAATGCATTTTAGCAAAGACCTATTTTGGATACAGATAAGTTTGTGACAATAATTGCTTGCTTATGAATACTGAATAAATACTTGGAAAACTTCTGAGTTATGATTGACTGTAATTTAAATACTTCATGTGTCCTAGTAAGCTTCTGATTGCTAGCATTTTTATTGCTTGTCAAAATGTAAATGCTGTTTTTTTCAAAAGGTGAAACTTGAAACCCTAAATCAATTTTGTGTGTTGGTGCGTTTTGTTTAGGTTGTTGGGGATGCGGGGTCATTGTTTTATTTTTTTTTTTGTCTGTTTTTTTTTTTTGGGGGGGGGGTTTAAGGCTTACTTTGTATGGCAAAAGAAAGGGTACAAAGAAGGATGCAAACGAGCAGATTTTATTTAAATTGAAGTTGCATGTAAAGAAACCAGTCACAGATTAGGGCCTCTTTTAAACTTAATCAAGGAATGAACTTAAACATATAACTAGATACGCTATGTAGGTTTGCAGTTAAAATGCATTCATAAACTTATTGGTATCCAGAAGTCTTACACAGAGATTTAAACTCAGTATACCTATTGATTTAGGGTGATTACAATGTATTTGTTCCTCTGTCTTTCAGAATCTATCTCTTTTCCACAACAATTTACAGCAATATCATACAGAGTGGAAGAGTTTAATTTAGGTAGGTTTTGTTTTTCTTTCTAGATGAGAGAAGATGGAGAACCCCACTGGCATTTTGAGGTTAGCTGATAACAAGCCTAGAACAAACTATTATAAACAACATTCCCTTCATCAGCAGGTGCAACACTGAGTATTTAATACATACATAATAGTAGCTCAACCCTTCGGGCTTCTTGAATAACTGCTAGAGGATCTTTGGGTTTCAGCGTGCTCTTCAGTAGTTTGAGGACGGAGAGCTGTGCTGGTTAAGGATTCTTCTTTCCCTTCTGCTACATGTGATGCCAGTTTTCTCTGTATTTTCAATAGGGGCACATGCTATTATCTGTCCAAAGGATTTTGTGTTTTATTTTGTTTATTAAACATACTGGTAATTGAGAATATTTCTGAAGATGTAGCCGTGCTGCATGAAGAACGGCTATTACTTCTGGAACGCTCTTTCTTGAAATTGGGTTACTGTGTTCTCCTTCTTAACCCAAGGTGCACCAATGCAAATAAACTTAAGTCTTCACGATAGTTAGAAGTATTTATAGTAGGCATAGAAGAAATAAAAAAGGAACCATTTCTAATCTGCTCATTCTGAAGCTGTAATGCTATGAAATTGCTCAGCCAATTTAACTGCAGTTAGTATAAAGGACAACTTCCCTGAACTTTCCCTCGGGACTTTGAATTAATAGGTTTCAGATCAGGGGCTCAAACATGTTTCTAATATGAAGTGACGTTTCTTCATTTTGTGATTGAATAAAACAAATTAAAAAAAAAGTGTGCTCTGTAAGACTTATGTTTTGAAACATAAGTTTGATGCCTTCAGTGGCTTAAAAGTGTGTTCTCTATCCCTAGCAAAAAGTATAATGTGATTTTGAAAATCAGTTGAGAAATATGGTGTTAGTATGTTAATACTTCCCTAAATTCACTTTTGAACTTAGCAATTAGGATTTCATGTGGCAAGAATGTATTGCCGTAACACTCATGCCTTCGCAAAGGCTGAGTTCCAGTAAATCTCATGTTAACTTGACAGAACAGAGGGGGTTAAAAACCAATTGTCTCAAAAAGGGTGCTTTTAAAACTACTAGTTTATTTAGAATAGATGTTTACATTTACATGGACTGAAATTTTGTCATTGTATGCTGAAGAAATGCAAAAAACTGTTCCTTAATAAAACTCCTAATCATGCATAGTTTATGATGCGTAAGCATTAGATCTATTGTAGGAAATATTCACAAGTTTTCCACATCAGCTTCTTCTCATTTCTTCTAAGGCATCTTTTTCTTGTGTATTATATGCTTCGCTGTTCAGGTTTGTGCAAAGATTTGTAGTACTGAAAAAAATATGTGCTGAGGCCACCTTTTCTGAAAGGCGAGTGTGAAGTTCCTCGTGGATCCCCTCCTGGCTGGGATTCCATGAGGACACAGCAGATAAAGCACAGTGGATGGTGCGTGCGGCAGAACAACAGTAGCAGTCGAATGGCAGATTACATTAAAAAAGGATCTTATTTATTCTTTAAAATTTTACCAGATGAAAAAAGAAACTGAACTTCAGTATCTGTTTCCTGGGAGCTCTCACTAATTGTATTGAAGTACTCTGAAAGATCCTTGGCAGGTATTTCTTGTTGTGGGTTTTTGACGGCTTGTGGTTTGTGTTTTGGACCTGCGTGGCTATTAACGGCAGTTCAGGCTTCTGTTACTTCCTAACATATTTTATGACTACAATTTCAGGCAGATTCTTGAATGTTATGGGCTGTGTTGGGTGTCAGAGCTGCACATGGGCAGTTCTCACTGCCCCCAGCACGGCTGAGCCCGTCAGCGACGCTGGTGGCATCAGGGAACGTGTGTTTATGGAAAGGCAAAACCCTGCCCAGGCTGTGAGGAGGGAGGGAAAAGCGTGAGAGTAACCCCCGGGGACGGCGTGTCGGAGCAGATCTGCACGTGGGAGCCTGTGCAGGACTCCGTGCTGCAGTAGTGCCCTCAAGGAACTGGGGTTGGTTGGAGCGCCTATGCTGGAGCAGCTCCTGAAGGACTGGCGCCCCAGGGACGGAGCCAGGCTGGAGCATCCCAGCCCCACGGGCAGTGGGTGACTACTCCAACTCCCCTTTGAGCTTACGTTCTGTTCATCATTTCAGCACTTTTGACGCCAAGAGGTGCGTGTGGTTTCAAGATACAAAGGAAGTCTGTCGCTAATTCATGAGGTGTAAATTTTAATTATTGCAGTGAGCGCTTAACTGACCTTTTCAACTGTCCTTGTCTTCCTGCTTATCCACTGAGTTGCAAGTTACACTCCCTGACTTGTAAGTAAAACGGTTCCCTGACATTTAAGAGACCAGAGATCCCGAAGCTGGTTTTAGCAGTTGCTGCTCTGCACGTTCCTGAGGGTAATACTGAATATATTCCCTCAATCTGAACAAAACTCAAAATGTGAAGATTACCTCAGAAGAGGCCACTTTGGATTTCTAGTTTTTGGAGCTCATCCTTTAAATTTCCAAAGATTTTTTCACATGGATTCAAATGAGTGTGGGATCTTGGTTGTATTAATGGATTTGTCATTTTAAGTACTTCTTGTGCCCCTCCTCTCAATTCATTTGCCCATGTGAGCAGCCATGGAAGGGTAGAAGGAACAAGTTACAGGTAGTGAATTTCCCAACAGAATTCTGTCCCAGATGCTGGGGATTCATGATTTAGGGATTTTCTGAATGAAAGATGATCCTTTTGTATTTAAGGGCTCTTGCCGGAGTGCTTTTTGAATACGCTTATCATATTTGCCTGTGCTTTTAATAAAGCAACTTGGTTTCCAGTTGCAGTACACCCAGGCTGGTTTTTTTATTATTATTCCTACCTCTTCTCTGAATCAATAATTGTTGTCAATATAATTTTTTGAAGTACCAGCTGTCTTAGGCTACTTTTTGTGTCCATTATGTTCTCAACTAGTGCATTTGTCCCTGTATCTGTACTTTTTTCCCCATGTTCTGTAGTCATTTCCGTGTAGTCTGGATATCTGTATCTTCATGTGTGAGAGCACAGATATCACCCACAGACATTTATGAACTCAAAAATAAAAAAGGTGATGTATACTGAGTTACACAGTTAATAAAAATTGGACAGCAAAACAGTCTTTTTGCCCTGGCCCTTTAAAATACCTGCCTCTTGCTGATTTTTCAATTATACGAAAATAGCCGTAAGTTCTTCAATGAATTCAGTATGGAAAAGAAAAACACCTACTAAATTCTCAGTGGTTTATATATATGATTTTTTAGGTTTCTTCTAGAAATTATAGGTTTGACTGCCTTCTTGTCTTCTCCTTATAGAGTGGTGTTTTCTGTTTTAAACTGGGTTTTTTTGTTTTTGTTTGTTTGTTTGTTTGTTTTTCATTTAATCAGACCCTTTGTGTCATTACAGACAGACTGAACCTCCCTGTTCTGATTTCTGATACATATTGTCGATATTAATCTATGCCACTGTATCTGAAGGCGATATTTTGGGCTATAATATGAAGACATATGTACTGAAGTTTTCATTCACTATGTGTTCGTCTCTGTAATTGTTTTATTTCTTGGATGCAATTCAGCTAGCTTGGTGAAGGAAGGTGGGTATGTCAGAAGTATGCTTTCTTTAGTGCCATTTAGTTTTATTTTGTAGCTTCTCGAGTTCACAATTGAGGGTCAGATGAACCATTAGACATCCAATATGACTTTCTGATCTTGAAAATAATTGTCCAAATGGCTATACATCAAGTTTAATTTTTTTTTAATTTTCACAAATATTATCTTTATATTAGGTACTTGTTAAAAGGTAAAAGCTGTCATCATGTACAGAAATTCCAGTAGTTGGCTATCTCACTAGCTAGCCTGTTTAAAATTGTGCTTTATATATATGCGTATATATATGCGTATACATATTTATTGCAGGTACCAGCTGGTGAGTAGCAGTGGTTTTTCAAGCAGACTACTGGTTATGTTTTCTTTGGGAAGACACAAAATTCCTACAGTCCATGTTTCTATTTATATGCGTATTTCAGGAATAAGCATAATGATGTCTCCAAGATGTAATGAAAACCAACAAAAGAATGTGAGGAGCATGATTTTATTTGTCTGCAAGTGGAGTCATTGACATGATTTGAAACTGTCTTGGTGTAACTTGCAGTGTTTTGTCATCCCTTCTCCATTTGTTTTGCGCTGTTTGTGGATCAGCCGCTTTCACTTCCTGTCTTCCTGTATAGAAACAAGAGCTTTGGGAGAGGAGGTGTTTTATCACTCATTAAAAGTGAATATGCACAACTCACTTTTTTTCTGCTACTTTAGTAAATTCCTGGTTTGCATTTTCAGTTCTGGTTTATCAAATAAATGTTGTGAAAATTTTCCATTTATTGGAACTATGAGAAAAAAAGGCTGCCAGGGAATAGATTGGCTGTTCATCCTTTCTCTGTTGGTCCAACACAACCAACATTTGCTTCCTGAACTTTAGCCAAAAATTATCTTCTCTCCAGCTGGATAGGGATATTTCATCATCTTTAAAAACTGAGGTGACCATTATGTTGTTATTGTTAGGCAATTATTTCCTGTTCTCATACAAATTTACCTTCAGACCAGCTCGGGGCATGATATATCCAGCAGGGAAGCCAGCGAAGAGTAATCAAAGCTTGTGAGAGCCTCTGTTGCTGTAATGCAATTTACTGCCTTCTATCCCTGCTGCCTTTGCCACTGCTCACTTGTTTCTGAAACGCATCTGTCATCTCTCTTAAAGCTTCCTATATTTAATTGGTTACCTTCCCTACCAAATGAAAACTACTCCAATTCCAGAACTGGATCCAGTGGCTGTCCAGAGGGGAAGAGGAGCAGTTTTATATTCTCCTTGTGCTATACTTGCCAGGGTGTTGGCTGGGGGCTTAACACTGCGTCTCTTTGTGCATTTGCTTAAGACCGAGAAATTAGTCCAGGCATAAAGTCCCTCGTTAGCGTTTTCTCCCCTTCTCTCGTTTTTTTTCCTGGGGTCCCACACTGGTATACATTCATTGATCCTATTCAAATTCCTGCTTTCTTGTACTGATCTTTAAATGCCAATTGCAGCCCCATCCCCTAGAACCAGCAGACTGTGTTGTAAAAGAAGGCTCCATCTAGCAAAAAGCAGCAGGAGCGTGCAGGAAGGCAGTAGTTCCAGCTCAGGAGATAATCCTTTTGTAGGAGTGGAACCTTAACCCAGATTTTGGCCAGCACAAATCTTTTTCCCTCTGTGTGGATTGTCCTTGGCTGGCTGCTAGGTGCCCACCAAGCTGCTCTCTCACTCCTCTTCCTCAGCAGACCAGAGGGAGAAAATAAGGTTAAAAACTCATAGGTTGAGAAAAAGGCATCTTAATGGAAACAAAACCCTCAAAGACCGTGTGTGGAAGCAAAACCAATAAAAGAGATGATTTATTCTCTACCTTGTGTTAGCAGGTGAGGTCCAAACACTTCCTGGGAAGCAGCACCTCAGTACTGGTAGCAGTTGCTTTGGAAGACAAATATCTTGATAATAAACGCTCCCCTTCTCGTTCCTCTTGGCTTTTATTGCTGAGCATGACACTATGTGGTCTAGAATTTCCCTTTGGTCAGTTGGGGTCACCTGTCCCAGACTGCTGGCCTTTGGATGGGCGGTTGGAGAGACAGCCTTGCTGCTGTGTGAGCAGTGCTTGGTGATGTCCCACGCACCAGCCTCGCCTCAAAGGCAGTGCCCGGCACTACACGGAACATTAGCTCCATCCCAGCCTGATCCAGCAGATCCTGGTTTTGCACTCTCAAAATGAAAAAAGCAGGGTTTTTTTTTTTATTGTTTCAGAGAATAATAATCACCATTTAACATATAATAGAATTGCTGAATATGAAAACCTTTCTTAAAATGGGCAACTCTGATATGATTGGAGCTAAACAGAGCTACTGCATTTGTTCATAAAGTTTTCTGTTCACTAAAAACATTTAGTGCAGTGACTTTGGAGCTTTTGAAGGAGTTTTTCTAAGACTTGGGCAAACCATTGCATTAGTCTCGGATGACTTTTCCCTTTCTTTTTCGGAAAATTCTTAAATAAAAAATGCACGGGATATATCTCAAATACCTAGTATCTGATTATATTTAAATTAGATTTGGTAGAAGAACAATATTGATGTACCAAAGAAGGTGGGCGCAGGAGCAGCAAGATGATTCGACAGCTGGAGCACATGGGGGATGGAGAGAGGCAGGTGGAAGCGAGTTTGTTTAGTTAGGAAACTGAGGTGGTATTTTATGAGCTGGCTAGTAGCATACAAAAGATGGAGCCAGACTCCATGGCAGTGCACAAGGAAAGAATGAGAGGTAACAGACCCAGGCTGCAACACGGGAAATTCTCCTCGGATATTAGGAAGAAAAATATTGACAAAAAGATTACATGAACAGTGGAGCAAGGGAGAGGTTGTGAAACCTCCGTTCTTAGATACATAAGATTTGGGAATGTTTGAAAAAAAATACATACTTCATTTCTGCTTAGGAATACATTATGAATGACTTTTTCCTGTAAACCCTTATGTAGGTATGTAAGTGCATATAAATAAGTATTTTATCTCAGTAGTAGTTAATTCATAACTGATTTGGAGAATTAAAATACTTGTGGAAATAGTTTGTTTATTTCTGTCTTCCTTGAAGCATCTTGTATGACCAGAGGGAGAGACGAGATATTGAACTGGATGGGTCGTTAATGTAAGCCAACACTTTAAAGCATATGCTTTGTTCATACAACCTACAACATAAAACTATTTTGTGTTTGGTATTTCATTTCAGTGCTGTGTGATGGGCTCTTTGTTTCGCATACAAGTTCCCATATTTTATTTTTGTCTTGAATCAAATTAGAAAGCATATCTCTTTTTTGCTGGACTCACTATCTTATACTATAAACGGTACAATTAATATATGATTCTTTGTGGGGAAATATTCGCCCTTTGAGGATTCGGTTTTGTCTGCTGTCTTACATGACATTTAAAATTTATTTTTAATCCTCAGAGCACTAATATTCATCTTACACAGAATTATGGCGTTTGAAACGTCTACTCGTGCTGATAAGCTTAGAGAGGAAGAAAAGGCAGCAGCTGATCTTTGGTTTTCTTTTCTTTTCTTTTTTAAATTTCAGCTTTATTTGTTGTTTTTTACTTTTTCCCCACCTCACTGTTTCCCTCCTCTTCCATTTTCTAATACTGTTATACAGATAAAGATTTATAACGTGTAAACTTAATAGCACTAAACACTTGTTTAATTGGTATAGATTTGGGAGAAAGCCCAGACTAATTAACACTAGTTCCTACTCTGTTGCCAGTTTTTAATGGATCTCGGGACTAGATCTTTTTAGAACTGAAGTTTTATTGAAGGCATGTTGCAAACAGGAAATAAAGTTGTATATGACCACCTTGAGAAGCTGTCTGTTTCCAGTAAAGTATTTACTTTTTATAAGTAACAAGAGATATGCTATAAGCACTAAGTTTCCCTTTTGAAGCGTTATTCGTAACTACATAAACTCCTCTGGAACTCTCTCCAATTATATCCATACACCTTTCGTGTCACAAAACTTTTTCTTCTTTTAGAATGTGATATTTAGTGCTTACTGACCAATTTTACTATGAGAAGTCTTGTGGGTGATATTTATTAAAGTTCATAATTAATTTGGTGTTTATAAAAGTATAGAAACTAGAAAAAAAAATAGATAGATCTCTATAGAAATGCTTAATAAAATATCTGGAAGTCACCAAAAAGGAAGGGTTAATTACAGTACAAACAGGATGAGAGTTAAGCTCCTTTCTTCATGGTGTCAACAGCGAAGGATCTTTCTCCTTAGAGGTCTGTCTCTGTTAATGACAGCAGGTGACTGGCTGCGTGGCAGAGCTAACTTGTAGACAGTTAAGCCAGATGAGATGAATCCAGCCTGTAAGAGAAAATACTCAGCATCACTCAGGTAATTTTCTACAAAGACCTTTGAGAGAATCATGGACGAAGTTTAGTGTCATCAGAATTTTCTGACTTCTGAGCCTCTTCATCATTTGGCTTCTGTTTCGTCAACTAAACTGGTATTAGTGGAATTCCCACCTTCTTCAAAATGTCTGCTTAAAACTGCCTTGGTTTAGGACCAGGATGCCCTGAACGTTAGAAGATTTAATACCCTGTGATTTAATACCGTTTCTCCGAGTTTCTCTCCCTTCTCCTTTCCTCTCTAGCTCAGAGGCTGTCTTGGCAAGCTATGATTTTGTATTATTCTTGTCACCGCAGCATATTGCTGGTCAGAAATCACAAGTTAACATTATCGTTGTCTGCTTTTCAATGTTAAAACAAGAAACCCTTATTAAAACCCTCTGTTTGCCCTTCAGAATACAATGCTGTCAGAAGTGTCAGGGGAACAAGAGCTTAAGTGGCCTGTCATGGTACGCTAATGCAAATGCTTTGTTGTTAACCTTGGTATGAGGAAATATAAAATTGCAATGACTTAATTCTACTAAAATACTTGACTTTGGGTGTCTTGTAGCTCCCACTAGTGTCTGAAACGTTAGTCTGCTGGCGGGTAGCAGACAATGTTTCCTTTCAAGTGAATTATCTAAAATGTCTAATGCCTTTTTGTATAATGACTTTGTTGTTTCTTAAATTAAAGCATTACATGGAGCAAAGTATTTGGAAAGGGTACCTAAAGAGAATTCCTGTTATTTCTGGTTTTCTGAGAAAAAAAAAATTAATCAGAATCTTTGAAGATTGTTCATGGTTGTTCGATCTTTCTTCAGAGATTTTTGCATGATCTCAAGACTTCTAGGCAGAACTAAGGACTGGTTATTTTGTATTCAAAATGAA
Source organism: Cuculus canorus (assembly GCF_017976375.1). NCBI lineage: Eukaryota > Metazoa > Chordata > Aves > Cuculiformes > Cuculidae > Cuculus > Cuculus canorus. The sequence goes on from NW_026527845.1 coordinate 50,008, forward strand.
TGCTTTATTCCTGTTTGCAGAAGTTTAATTTTTTTTTTTCCTCAGGGAAAAAAAGCATAATATTTCAGTTAAAAGGCTGCAAGGTATAAATGCATTTAGTACGTCTTAATCTTAAATTTTATAATGCAAAGTTGCATGGAAATGATTGCAGTGGAAATAATTTTGATTATTGGCCAGATTTTAGTTTTTCCTTCTCACGTGTTTGTTTACTTGAAGACAAGAGGACGCTAACCAATTAGCACAGGGCCACACGAAGCACAGCGGATATTCCAGTTGGTAAAAAAAATAACTTAAAATGTGTTATTTGTCATCAAGGTGCATGATATGTGACCAGCCTTTAAATGGCTTTTAGAAATATGCTTCACATAGTTTGAAACAAGCTTTCTTATCAGTATTTCTTGCAATTAATTTAATCTTGTTTCTGTTATTTCCACAGTATTTTTCAATTCAGTGACCCTCATTACATTTGCAAGTGCATTAAATTAGAGTCTGGATAGAAGAAAAGAGATGATTATCAGTTAATTTAATTATGTTTCTACATTTGCCCATTCAATGATACATCTGCCATTGTTGTCGCAAGCCTTTACTGCAGTAGCACTATGCAGAAATTGGTTCCAATTCCATGTAAAGTTTATGTTACCTGATAACTCTTGACAACTAATAGAGGCACACGGTCAGATATTTATGAGTCTAATCATAAATCATTTACCTTAAGTCAAATGGCCACAGTATGGAATAATTCACTACATCAGTATTATTTTTTTGAGCTTGCGTATGTGGTAACGCTTGTACACAGTTTTACATTGTTAATTTAATTTAAGAAATAAAACTTTACATTCTTATTGTAACTGAAGAAGCAAGAAAACACATCATCACACAATTATATTCTAGACAGTTAATCAGTTTAGCTGAGGAATTTTCTTGTTTCTAAAGAGGAGGAAAAGAGTAAAGTAAGGAAACCTCCAAGTTCACTGTTACACAGCCCTTCATTTAAAATGCTCTTTACTTTTATTAATAAAATTATATGGTCATTTAGGGAGGTGCTAAAACCTGAGTCCTAGTACTTATCTGAGTGCCTAGCAGTCACTACTATTTTTATAGTCTTTTGTAACTCTACAGTTTTTATCTGTAAGGTTTTTGCCCTGTGTTTGATATTTCATAATGTGTGGTGTTTGCCCTGGCATCTGGAAAAATCCTGAGGAAACAGCTCCTGAGACTCTCCAAAGCAGTTCTACGTTACATCTATAGTGTGCATCGGTGTCATAGTTCAGTAAAGTAGTAAGACTACTTCTGATTTTTAGACACTTCTGATTTTTAGACATTTATGTATCCAATATTAAGGTGAGAGAAAAAGACGTTAAGCTGTGAAGTGCAAAATGTTTGAAATTTGAAGGTGACCATTTCCTGGATTAATAAACGGAAAAACAATATTAAAAAATGGTAGCAGAAATTGCCTGTAGATGAAAAAGCAAAATAAAAGTGGAATCCAAATTTTACTAAACTTAACGAACTCTTCTTATATTCCTATGTTTTGGAAGATCTTAAAAATAATAGGTTTATGTTGATAGTTACTATTTTAATGTGATGAATCTTTCTTTGAAGGTCACTGGTTTCAAGGTAAATAATGCACATGTGTACATTAAGTTGTTTCTTGCTCTGAAAGCGCTTGCCACGAGAAAAAGACTCCATGGTATACTGAAGAGGATCAGTGTATTTTCAAACACTGGATGACTGGATGTCCCTTGGCTCACTTCTGTTAGTCTTCCAGTATGGAGAGATGATGGACTGTTCTGGAAAAGGTGCTTCAGTAGAGCCTGAGATCGCTGTGGGAAATACTGTGGTGCCAAGAGGTCTTTTAAGATACAAAGCCCTCACAGAATTTGTTTTGTGCCTGGACTGGATGGTGCACATAGCAATAAGTCTGGATTTTCTCAAAGATTAGCTGTTGTCACAATTAATATATAAACCCCCTGTAATATGGAGCTGCCTCGTGCTCATATCTCAAGAATATGTGATACAACAGGTCAATAACCTAACCTCTATCTGCATGCGTGTGCAAGAGATTAAATGAAGACTGTAAAATAATTGCTACATTTCTGACATTATGAAAATTTGCCATTTTGTTTGTACATTAATATTTTTATACATCTGCCACACTTTATGGGAGGAGATACTTTAAAAAATCCTTGACAAATTTAGCATATATTTGACACTGAGAGCTGTGCGTGGGTGCAGAGTGGGAGAATCGCACTGAACAAAGTCCAGAAAGACTGGATTTATTAAATTGCTGTTGCAGAAGACAATTATCTTTCCACAGCTGTTAACTTTAGTGATAATGGGTGACCTGGTAACCCATGGGATTATCACTGGCTCGCTCTTAGTATTATTTTTGTAGAGCTTGTCATTCGTCATATACCAGTTTGAATAGTGTTCTGATTAGCAGGAGGGATATACCACCTCTGTTTGGTTTTTAATAAGTGTTCAGTGGTCTCTAATTTGCATGAATTTGATGAATCCTGTAGCCTACAACACATAATTCACACCCATTATATGTTCTTCCCGTTTTGCTTACTTTTACTGTAAAATTAGTTTTGACTGATCTGCAGACACTATTATTTGTACAGTGGAATCCGGGGATTTTCCAATGTCAATTGTATCCACTGGACTTTGTGAAAATTTAAAAATACCATTATTTTGTAGCTTGTCTTCTGCGAGGAGCTAAAGTCAGAAGACGAACCACCTTATTGGTTTATATTACAGGTATCCTTTTAGGGTTTGAGGACTAACCTACAGGTATCCTTTTAGGGTTTGAGGTGGTTTTCTGAGTTGAAACTCAGTATTTTGTAACGTTTGACACCTTTTAACCATCAGTGCCACTGGAAATAAGCGCTTTGAGTATCTGGCATTAGCCAGGGTCTCTGACAGACACCCTTGAGCAGAGCCCTTGGAAAAATCCCCGGGGGCCAAATGTAATGCTGTGGTCTTTTATACTGGCAAAACCATCATTTAGAGACTGCAGGGTGGGGATATATCAAGCCCTTTGTTCAAATGCAGGAATAAAGCACGAATTCATTAACCAGTTCTAACTGTAGTAAATAAGGTCTGATTATACAAGAGTCCGCGCCTATTGCTAAAGGCAGAAAGACACAGAGGCTATGACTCGGGGTAGCACCCTGAGGAATTAAATACACTTCACTAATAGATCAGTGAACATTTTGCTTCGTCATGTGATATATTGGCTTTTCCTTTGTTTTAAACCAGGGGTAACTTGGAAATCGACCGTGAGTATGTAGTGATGCTGTACAGCGAATGTCTTCCACTCTCCTTCTTATCAGTTCAGTTCCGCCATTCAGTTCTGGTCTGAAATGGAAAAATTTTGGAGGGACTGAAATGGAAAAATTAAATCCCTTAATATTCTGTGTTTGAAAAATACCGTGTGTTTCTGTCGGGAAGAATGCTTTCAAATCCCTCTTTGGTCTAAGCTGCTGTGCTTGGCATCTCATTATTTGACTCAGCTGTTTCAGTTTCACCTTCACCCAGCTAATTAAGTAACTCATGGAATGTGTTATTCAGTATTTGATTCCCCTATTTGAGTCGGTGAGAGATGGAATTTGAAAAAAAAAAAAATATCCCCTTGATGGGATTAGTGAAGGGATTGTTGCTCTGACACGGTGGACTAAAATGAGAATGAGTTAATGAAGTTGGCGATGTATGAATCACATTCTGTCATTTTAGCAAGTGTTTGGCTGCTGGCGAAAGGAGGGGGGTTAGGGTTGCTTTAAAGTGATCATTCCTTAACTAACCAGATAATTGTTTCAGGACATCTGTAGTGGGAAAGAGATTCTTCAGCTTTATTTACATTTTTGTTTCCCTCTTCAGCTGTTGTCCTGCAGGGTATTGTATCATCGTGTGTCAAGTCTAGACAGGAACACTAAGTGATTAATTTGTATTAGATGCTCTAAAATGTCTCAATTGTATTGAAAAGTATAATATATATATGTTAAATAGTCTATATATAATGCCCCCCCCCTCCCCCCCCCCCGCTCCCAATGGTAGGAGCAATGCTGGTCTTTTTCATATGATATTCTCTAACTTAGTCTCTTTGCTAAGGGTAACTTCATATTCTTTCTTTTAATATTCTTTTTTGTTTCCAAGACAGGTTTTTTCCACACAGATGTGTCTATAGCTAGAAAATATGTCTGAGATAAATTTGCTAATCTAACTCTTGAAGTCTTTCTCCTTTTCTTCAGTCTACAAGTAGCGAGATGCACTCTTTGCGCTACCGCATGGGATCATTTATAGCTCTGCAGAGGGAGAGGTCAGTGAGGTACAGCAATCATGGACTGCATGTTTGGAGATGAGGTGATTCTCAGTAGTTATGAACAGAGTAGGTAAATATCCAGGTTTTGCTAATGCTTCCTCTGTATTTTCATTGCTCTTAGAAAGCTAACATTATTAGTGTTTTTCAGGTGCGTGGCACTTCAGTTTCTTTAAAATTGAGAAATTCTTTAAATATTAATGGCTTTAAGCACAAGTTATGTTAACGAAGCAGTTATGTCTTTTGGGTTTAAGTATCATTAATTTTAGTAAACCACTTCTTGTGAGTAATCACGAGCAGCTGTTGGTTTTGCTGCAAGAGTTTGATGCGTAAATGAAAGAAACAGTGAATATTTGCCTCAGTCACATTAAAACACAGAGATAGTTTTCTAAGCACACCTTTCCTAGGCTTTGCTGTACTAATATTTATTCCCAAATTCAAATACTGTGGCATCCTGAATGTACTAAATGTTTAGCTTTCACTGTGACTTTTTAATATGCTTTTTTGAGGTTTATTGAATCTGTTCATTCTAAAAGTTTCTGAAATGTTTCTTCTTGAAATAAAAACCTTAAAGGTATTATTCTAATCATATTTAATCTTACAACTGATTTAGTTTTCTACTGTTCAGCTGTTTTCAATATGGAAAGAGTAATTTTAATGACAAAGGTGCTGTAAGTTATCTTCTCTGATTTGTTTGTCCTCTGGAAGATTTACAGTGTCTGTCTCCAGCTTGAAGTAACCCAAATTGCAGGAGGGCACTGTGTGCTGAGGTATATCAGCTGCACGACTATGTGCACCTTTTACTGACGGGGGGAGACTCTCCTGCCCGGGCAGTGTAATTTTGCAAAGGAGGAAATGAATGCCTGAGGTTCTGATGAACAAAGAAGCTGTTTAAGGTAAAATGTTGTCCCTTCCATAGAGCCCAGCCCAGCCAAGCAGGCTGAGACCGAGGGATAGAAGTATTTGTTGCCGTGCCTACCTGCACCGTTCAGAAACAACTCTATTTCAGAGATGCCGCGATTGAGAGACAGGACGCAGCTTGATGCAAGCAAAATGTCGTCTTTATTGCGCAGCTAACATATATTTATACCAGTTACAGCTAATTAAGGCTCATACATATTACAAAAAGCAAGCTCATTATTGGCTAATACAAAAGGGTCTTCTCTCTAAACATCAGCCTCACTTAACGATAGTTTCCTGCCATTCAACAACAAGTACCCGCGATCAAGCCAGCAATCTTTGTTAAAGTTCTTATCTCACTCCCTCCCAGGGCCTGTGGCCGACAGGCTCCAGCACGTCCGCTTTTATCAACTGATCCGTGCTGGGGGTTTGCTTGAAGCCAGACAGATCCTGTCCAACACAGAGATGTCTCAAAACAGTTGGAGTGTTTCCTGTTGCACCAAGTTCCTTACGGAGTTCTGCTGTGTGAGTTCTGTAGTACGAGAAAGGTGGTATTGTCCGTTTTGTGCTGTTGTAGAGCTGTAGTGTATATCCCCCTACACTAATGGATCCTTGAATCGTGGAGTGGTTTGGGTTGGAAGGGACCTTAAAGCCCATCCAGTCGCACCCCCTGTCACGGTCAGGGACACCTCCCACTGGATCAGGGGCTCCAAGCCCCATCCAGCCTGGCCTTGAACCCCTCCAGGGATGGGGCAGCCACCACTGCTCCGGGCAACCTAAACATTTCTTCCTAAGATGATATCTAAATCTCCCCTCTTTCACCTTGAAACTGTTCCTCTTTATCCTATCACTGTGCTTCTAAGCTTTCCTGTAGGCAAGAATGTCTGTCACCCGTTTTTGGCTTCTTTGAACCGGAGCTGCTCTCATTATATAAGATTTCCTCTCCAAGTTATGCTGAAATATTTGCAATGGCAGGAAGTTTCTCCAGAATTTCCAAAAAGGACTTACTTGCTCTGCTCTCAGTTGACTAAAGTAGCTGCCTTCCAGGGTTTTTTAACAAACAGACCTCTGGCATGTGATATAGGGATTTAACATGGAGGGACCACTTAGAGATATAATAGTTGCATTAGTTTTGTTTAAGTATTGCATGATTACCTGGACACTATATACTCAGCGTGTGTGCCAAATGTATCCTGTTATTTTATACACTGAAGGCCAAATGTAGAAATTGTGTGTATTTGGCCTTGTCCTTTGTTCTGTGCTAATTTCCTGTTATCCCTGAACCATGCATACTCAGCAAACGGACTGTGGTCAGTTAATACCATAAAAGGGAAATACATAGGATTGTGAGCTAAGGAGCTGACTGCGCAGATGCAAAAGCTAGAGGTTCAAGGAAAGGACAAGTGAGGAAGACTATGCTCGACCACCAGAAGACCCCTGAAGACCACCAAGGGATAGGACTGCGGCTGCGCAAGGACATTTAAATATGTAAATTGATTTCCTGGAAAAAATCATGAATATGTGGATGAGTTCTGGGAAAAGTAATGAATATGTATACTTGAGCTAGATAAAAGCAGGCAGTATTTGTGATACGGTGCACATGTTCGGAGGAGTGATCCCCCATGTGCCCGGCGCTGCAATAAAGAATACCTGCTGCTAGATCGTGTCTGTCTTTGACTCAATCTGGCGACCCAGATGGGACCATCTCTGCTCGGCTGCAAGACCCGCTGAGAACAGGACTCCCTTGGGTACCCCCGAGATTTTCTCGGAGGGACTCCTCGCCTCACCCGGATCATTGCAGGAGCAGACAAGGACTCCATCCGCTCTAAAACTGCACAGGTATTCTTTAATGTTTGTTTTGGGACCGGTCATTTGGGTAGCTTTCCATAAGACATAGAATTAATCTATGTGGGATAGCATTTGTTATACGATCGTATTTGTTTTCGGGTTGTTCAAATAATATTTGTTCTTAGTTTTGTTTTGTTTTGCTTTGGCTCAGAAAAAGGTTTGGATAACGAATTCAGAGACAAGATTAATGGTTTTGGAAACTTATTGGTATTGGGTCCTTATCATAGGAGTGATTTTAGTGATTGTGGGTGGTTTGTGTTGTTGTAAGAAGTGTCCTGTTTGGTGTATAGTGTAAAAGTATAAGAATGGGAGGACGGCAGAGTGGAGGAATTGTGAAGAAGAGCCCGTTGGGATGTGTTTTGGCGCATTGGAAAGACGTTGGAGGAGTTCCGGGAGGGAATGTGAATAGGAAAACACTGATTAAGTATTGTAATCAATGGTGGCCATTATATAAATTAGAGGATGGCGAAAAATGGCCATTTAATGGGACCCTGCGGTATAATACCCTGTTGCAATTAATGTTGTTTTTACGGCGAGAAGGAAAATGGGATGAAGTAATGTATGCAGATATGTTCTTTACCCTAAGAAATCATCCAGAATGGCAAAAAGAATGCGGGATAAATTTAGCCCCCCCAAGACCCTTTAGTGTTAGCTATAGAAAAAGAGCAGAAGAAAAACGGAGGCAAGTTAAAGAGATGTTGCTCGGCTTGTAGCATAGGACAAAGGTGCATAAAACTTAAGGAAGTAGAAGAGAGACTGGAGGACTATGTTTCCCCGCCCCGACCTCCTACCCCTCTTGGACCTCCTACCCCTCCCAGACCTAGACCCCCTACCCCATCAGGAGAGTCAGTTGAGGATGAAAATTCAGAGAACTCAGGCGAAGGAGTAAACAATGATACTCCTGGTAGTGCGAGCTTTTCCCCTATCACAGCTCGTACTCGGAGCAAAGTGGGTCCAATAATTCAAGCCCCATTACGGCAGGCAGTGGGGACAGCAGGACCTACCAGAATTAAAATCCCCTTTTCAATGAGTGATCTGGATACTTGGCGGGAGACCGTAAAAGGATATCGGGATGACCCCGAAGGGGTGGCAAAGAGATTTGAACTCGTTATTAAGAATCAAGACCCTGACTGGAAAGATATAGATTTAATGTTAGATGCACTAACGGAGACTGAAAAACAATTAATAATCAAGAGTGCCCGCACTCAAGTCCAGATCCAGATTACGGCTGGGACCCTCCCAGGTACGGTTGAAGTCCACGTACCTAGGGAGGATCCTAATTGGGATCCAAATAATGATCAAGAATATCGATTGTTGAAAAGATACCAAGAGTGGATCAGAATAGGCATTGAGACTGCCGTACCAAAGGCGGTTAATTGGTCAAACCTGTATGAAATCAAGCAAAATTTAGCAGAAACCCCCACTGAGTTTCTCGACAGACTGAGGACAGCAATGAGAAAATATACTACTTTAGATCCGGTGTCCGATACGGGGAAGCAGCAGTTAGTGTCCTTGTTTTTGGGACAATCCTCAGAAGACATCAGGCGAAAACTTCAGAAACTGAAAGAACCTGATATTAGGGACTTAGAAAAATTACTGGAGGAAGCATGGAGAATTTACAGGAATAGGGAAGAACAGAGTAAACAGAGAATGGGACAAATGATTGCGGAGGCAACAGTAGCAGCCTTAGAAAGACCAAGAGGCAGGGGACAGGGGAATAGACAAAGGGAACCACGTCAAACGTTACGACCAAACCAGTGTGCTTATTGTAAAGAAATAGGACATTGGAAAGGGGAGTGTCCCAAATTAACCAAAAGACCTCCTGTATTAGCCCAAATAAGTTCAGATCAATGAAGAGGACCGGGGGAATCTACCCTAGCAGATCCACTGGTTAAAATTGAGCTAGGGGAAGAAAAGAAAGAAGTAGATTTTCTCATTGACACCGGAGCCTCATACTCAGTACTAAACCAAAGGCTAATGCCAAAAGATAAGGATTTCATAACAGTAATTGGGGCCACTGGGCAACCAGAAAAGGCTTATTTTTTGAAACCACTTAACTATCGATTGGGAAAACAAATCGGAATACATAGGTTTTTGTATTTACCGAATTCCCCGAAGCCATTATTAGGACGAGATTTATTAGAACAATTAGAGGCAAAGATTGTTTTTCAAAAGGGAAAGGTCAAATTTCAGGTACAAGAACGACAATTAGTAGAAGTTCTAAGTTTGGCATTGTTACAGACTCAGCATCACTTAGAAATACCCACAGAAGTCTTAGATTCAGTATATCCAGGAGTATGGGCTAGTGAAATACCAGGAAGGGCTAAGAATGCTAGCCCCGTAACAATTAGGTTAAAATCAGAAGCAAGGCCGGTAAGAATTAAACAATACCCTTTGAAGTTAGAAGACAGGAAGGGAATCAAAGAAATAATTGATCGGTTTCTACAATATAATTTGTTGACGGAATGCGAATCAGAATATAATACGCCTATATTACCAGTCAAAAAGGCAGATGGGAAAAGTTACAGATTAGTACAAGATTTGAGAGCGATTAACAAAATAGTTGAGGACATTCATCCTGTAGTGGCCAATCCATATACGTTACTCACCAAGTTAAAAGACACGTTACATTGGTTTACCGTGTTGGATCTTAAAGACGCCTTCTTCTGCCTACCGCTGGCTTCAGAAAGTCAGAAGCTATTTGCTTTTGAATGGGAAAATCCCGAATCAGGGAGAAAGACACAATTGACCTGGACTGTATTACCCCAAGGGTTTAAAAACAGTCCTACAATTTTTGGAAATCAATTAGCTAAAGATCTAGAAACATGGATCCCTCCGGATGACAAAGGGGTTCTATTGCAATATGTGGATGATCTCCTAATAGCCACAGAAACTAGAAAAGAATGTGTTCTATGGACTATAGAACTCCTTAATTTCCTGGGACTAAATGGATATAGAGTTTCTCAACAGAAGGCTCAGATAATTCAGCAACGAGTAACATACCTGGGACTGGAAATCTCGGAAGGACTACGGGAACTCGGAACTGAGCGAAAAGAGGCAATTTGTCGCACCCCGGAACCCCAAACTGCAAAGGAACTACGAACATTCTTAGGAATGACAGGTTGGTGCCGCCTTTGGATATATAACTATGGTGTAATGGTGAAACCTTTGTATGAACTATTGAAAAGGAACCAATCTAAGATAGACTGGACCACTGAAGCAAGAAATGCTTTTAAACAGCTCAAGCAGGAACTGATGAGGGCTCCGGCCCTTGGTTTACCTGATGTTTCTAAACCGTTTTGGTTATTCTCTCATGAAAGACAGGGAATGGCTCTTGGAGTATTGGCTCAGAAGCTCGGTCCTTATAAGCGAGCGGTGGCTTACTTCTCCAAACAGCTGGACGAGGTGAGCAAAGGATGGCCGGGATGTCTGCGTGCGGTAGCTGCAGTCGTAATTAACATCCAAGAGGCCCGAAAGTTCACCTTGGGGCAAAAGATGACGGTGATGGTCTCTCATACTGTTTCAGCAGTCTTAGAACAGAAAGGAAGCCATTGGCTCTCGCCCCAAAGGTTCTTGAAATATCAGGCTATATTGGTAGAACAGGATGACATTGAAATAACTGTCATTAACATTGTGAATCCAGCCTCTTTTCTCAGTGGAGCTCGGGAAGAGCCAATATCTCATGACTGCATAGAAACCATCGAAGCTACCTACTCAAGCCGCCCAGACCTCCAGGAGACTCCCCTAGAGGATGCTGAGGACTCATGGTACACTGATGGGAGCAGCTTTATAAAGCAAGGACAACGTAGAGCAGGGTATGCAATAACCACGACCCAACGAATAGTTGAAGCTAACCCTCTTCCTATAGGAACCTCAGCACAGAAGGCAGAGATAATTGCCCTTACTAGGGCTTTGGAACTCGCAAAAGGGAAAAAGATAAACATTTGGACTGACTCAAAATATGCATTTGGAGTAGTTCATGCACATGGAGCAATTTGGAAAGAAAGAGGACTATTGACGACTCAAAAGAAACAAATTAAGCATGCGGAGGAGATATTAAGATTACTGGAAGCAATTAAACTACCAGAGAAAGTGGCCATTATGCATTGCCGAGGACACCAGAAGGGGAATACAGATCCAGAGGTGGGAAATCGATTAGCTGATAATGAGGCTAAGCGAGTGGCAGAGGAAGCCCAGGTTTGTGCTTTGATACCGGGCGGTAAACCAATGAATCTTGAGCAACCACCTAAATATTCAAAAGAGGATCTAAAATTGATTGAAGACTTAAAAGGTAAGCAAGGAGCAGAAGGGTGGGTTCAGCTGGAAGATGGCCGGATTGTAATACCATTCAATATGACGTGGCCATTGGTAAGGGCAGAACATACCAAGACACATTGGGGAGCAGATGCATTATACAAAGAATTGACCAAAAGAATAATAGGACGCAATTTATATACTACAGTAAAGCAGGTGACACAACAATGTGAAATCTGCCAACGGAATAACCCAGATACAACTAGCCGGTTAAAACTAGGAACAATTGGCAAAGGGAATTATCCCGGGCAACAGTGGCAGATTGATTTCTCTGAACTCCCAAGAAAAGGGGGGTACAGATATCTTTTGGTTTTGACAGACACCTTTTCAGGGTGGCCGGAAGCATACCCTTGTAGGACTAATAAGGCAAGAGAAGTAACCAGGATATTGCTAAGTGAAATTATTCCCCGCTTCGGGATCCCAGCAACAATATCCTCAGATAGAGGACCACATTTTTGTGCTAAGATAGTTCAACAGGTAGGGAAAGCATTAGAGATAGATTGGCAGTTGCACACTCCTTATAGGCCTCAGGCAAGTGGCCAAGTAGAGAAGATGAATCACATGATTAAGCAACAGATAGCAAAAATTAGCCAGGAGGCAAATTTGACCTGGCCACAGGCCTTACCATTAGCATTGCTCAGGATACGAGTTAAACCTCGAACGAAGGAAAATTTAAGTCCTTTTGAAATATTATATGGAAGACCATATCAGTTTCAGTTTAAGGGTGAGGAATTAACTCAGATAGGGGAAGGATATTTGTACGAGTACATGAAATCATTACAAAGACAGTTAACAAAAATTCATAAGAATGTCTTAGGAACTCGAGCAAGAGGATTAGATCAGCCGCTTCATGCCTTTGAACCCGGTGATTATATATATGTAAAGAATTTTTCAGGACACCCTTTAGAAGAGAAGTGGAAAGGACCATACCAGGTGCTGTTGACAACGTTCACCGCGGTGAAGATTAAAGAGCAACCAGCTTGGATCCATTACTCAAAGATAAAGAAAGCTCCAACAAAACCATGGACTACTACCCTTGCTGGACCTACCAGATTGCGATTCTCCAGATTATATTAATTTCTGGGGGAACTGAAGCCCGGTGGGATTTAAATATACACCTTTCTTTGACAGAAGGTATCTCACGAGTTTTAAATAAGACAAACTGCTGGATATGTACACACATGCCAGAATATAGTGGGAAAAGAATCTCATTAATAGGTATTCCTATACCAGGCAATGAGTCATGGAAAACATTCTGGGAAAACACTTCTTGGCCTAACTGTACTTACAGAACTCAACCTTTAGAAATTCATAGCCCCTCAGTAAGAGAACCTTATTGTAAATGTGTGCAAAGGTGCAATCCAGCCAAAGGAATGGATAAAGTTGGAGGGTGTGGGAATACCATTTATGTAGGAAATCACACCGGATGCCATGAGACCAACTACATTGGAGCCTCCATCTCTATTAATACTACACTTTGGCCAGTCCCAGAAGGAAAGGGATGGTATTGGTTATGTAATGATACAGCATGGAAGGTATTACCTGAAAATTGGGCGGGGACGTGTACTTTGGGAGCAGTGGTTCCAAATATAACCATCCATGATTATCTGTCAAAAGGTTGGCTCCAGACTCATATTCGGAGAATTGAGCGAGGAATAGAAAATCCCTTAGTAAAACGGCAAACAGCGTTTCACTCCTTTGCTAGGTGGTTTCTCCCATGGTTGGGGGTGAGTGAGCTTGAAAAAGCGATAGTAAATATTTCAGCTGTAGTAGAAGAGATTGAAAATAGAACCGTAGATGCAATACAAGCACAACAGCTTGAAATAAACAGTCTAGCACAAGTAGTGCAGCAGAATAGGATGGCATTAGATTTGCTATTAGCATCACGAGGAGGAGTATGCACAATTATAAATACGAGTTGTTGTATGTATATAGATCAGAGTGGCCGAATTGCTACAGATATAAGTGAAATATGGGAACAAACAAAAATACTACATGAGGTAACTAAAGATGATACCACCTGGGGATTCCAAGAAGTGTGGAAAAAACTCACCTCATGGTTGCCTAATTTACAGTGGCTAAAGCAGGCCTTCATTGCTATAATAGTTATTGTAATCTTAGTAATATTAGTTTGTATATCAGTTAAGTGTGTCCTATCCTGCGGCCAACGGACTACCGAGAGTTATGAGGCCTGGAAGAAAAATAAACTAAAACATCAGGTAGAAACAGGAAGGTATTTTAGCAGAACCTTGGATAATAAGGGGGTTGTGTAATTGCAAAAGAATTTGCAATGTGCATAGAAAAGGGGGGACTTGATATAGGGATTTAACATGGAGGGACCACTTAGAGATATAATAGTTGCATTAGTTTTGTTTAAGTATTGCATGATTACCTGGACACTATATACTCAGCGTGTGTGCCAAATGTATCCTGTTATTCTATACACTGAAGGCCAAATGTATCCTGTTATTCTATACACTGAAGGCCAAATGTATCCTGTTATTTTATACACTGAAGGCCAAATGTAGAAATTGTGTGTATTTGGCCTTGTCCTTTGTTCTGTGCTAATTTCCTGTTATCCCTGAACCATGCATACTCAGCAAACGGACTGTGGTCAGTTAATACCATAAAAGGGAAATACATAGGATTGTGAGCTAAGGAGCTGACTGCGCAGATGCAAAAGCTAGAGGTTCAAGGAAAGGACAAGTGAGGAAGACTATGCTCGACCACCAGAAGACCCCTGAAGACCACCAAGGGATAGGACTGCGGCTGCGCAAGGACATTTAAATATGTAAATTGATTTCCTGGAAAAAATCATGAATATGTGGATGAGTTCTGGGAAAAGTAATGAATATGTATACTTGAGCTAGATAAAAGCAGGCAGTATTTGTGATACGGTGCACATGTTCGGAGGAGTGATCCCCCATGTGCCCGGCGCTGCAATAAAGAATACCTGCTGCTAGATCGTGTCTGTCTTTGACTCAATGGACTGTGCTTCCCTGAGGGATTTCTGGAATTGATATTCCAGAATTGATATTCCAGAAACTATGATATTCCACATAACTATTCAGATATTTAAGCGTCTGAAGTATTTTGATTGCAGGTTCTCAACATGCTTTCTGAATGTTCAGGGCGCACCATACTGTTTGTAATTAAAAGGATTCTGTCTGACTTGTGTTTGCATGAAGAGCTGTGGCCCTGATCCAGCTCAGAGTTGTGCAGCTGGGAATGCTGACTGTGGTCATTTTATTCTCCCCCAGAAAATGCATTTCTTTTTTTTTTTCTCCCCTGTTTTAAGCTTTGCCTCTCATTAAGTTGGAAGGGAGGGTTAAATGAGAACTCATAGGCTAAACAAGGACTGTGAAGAAGCTGTACCTAACCCAGGGAGCTCCCAAGAAAGGGAACTTTTTGGTTTTTCCCCATGATGATGAATTTGATGGGTTTTTTTTTCTTACTGCTTTTTTTTTGTGGTTTGTTTTGGTTTTGTTTCTTTTCTTTTTTTCCTGGGCAATATTTGAAATGTATGCCTGTGGTGCATGGACTTGGGATTACTTTTTACAGTATTTATGATGGTGAGTGCAACTGCGATGGTAGGTAAAGCTGAAAGTAATAGCATTACTGTAATTTCTTTCTTATTAAGAAGAAATTACTTTTTTAAGAATATGGAAACATATTCCATGTTTTTAGGTTATTATAGGGTGATCTAGATTACTCTAAAGCCAGAAGGTACGTTCTCCCATCTCTGCTATCCTGTCTTCAGCATTTATGGATCCTGGTTTAGGCACTTCCAGTACAGACCACTCTGTTGTCTTGTTTTTGTACTGACACTTATGCTATTCAAATTACCTTTCTTTTCTCTCCATTAAAACATAGCTTTGAAACTCCACTGCTGTTAGTATAATGTTCAGGAAGTGTGTATTTGTTTGCCTACACCATGTCCAGAACAAGGTCTATCTGCACACGTGTAGAACTCTTCCCACAGACGAACATGTCCTGTTCTGCATCTCTTCACAGGATGTTTGTGGTGCTGTTGTCAGTAGCTTCTACTGTCCTTAATTACCAAGTGCTGATTTTCTCAATCAGCCAAAATACCATTTTCTAAATAACTTCCATTGAAGTCTACTTGATCTCTCTAGGCTTGAGCCTATCTGGTATTGCTGGATGTGGAGTTGGAAATATTTTTCCTACTTTAAAAACAAAAATTATCTTTCCAAGTGTACAGTTGTAAAAATATAACAGCAGTTAACTAAGGCATCATCACGGTCTCATGATTGCTAACATTCCTTGGAGGAGATAAACATATGGATGGTATATTCTAAAGTAGATTGAAAAATACTCCTTTTTTTTTCTTTTGCAGACTGTCGTTTTCCCAATTTCTTCTTCCTTGAAACAGTTATATTTAAGTAGTATTCACAGCTTCTTGTTCTGTATATTTTCTGTGATCATTAATCAGCCTATAACTGACTTGCAAGAAAAATAACACAACATACTTGGTACCAAAACTGAAGTCAAACAGTGTTACAAATATAGGAGGTAAATTGTCATTCATCGTTGCAGCGTGCAATGTCTACAAACAGAGATTGCAAACTCTTTTTAGGCATCCAAGTCAGAAATGAGGATAAAGGAAAGATAATGCTACTAAAGCTTCTTTTCTTTGCTGAAGGTTTGAAACACCTGTAGTGGCTTAGTGTTACCAAAGGTGTTGTATGACTGCTCTGGTGAAGAAAGGTGCTTTAAGTCTTGTAGTGATTTTGATTTTTGTTTCTGGATGAAGAGTTGTTACTTAATGTTGTAGAAAAAAGTCTTAAGAGCCATTTTTTTGTCATAAAGCAATGTGAAAACCAGGGCTGTTAGAACAGGAAATGCTGCTTTGATGAGAACGACATAGCTGAGAGCATGTATGGAGTGGTGGTGGATAGCTGGAATATCCCTTGGGGGGAACGCAGAAAACCAGGACAAAAAAGCCCGCAGCAGCTTCAGAGATTAGGAAGATTGTTTAGTGTGTTTCTCTCAGCTTTTACACTTTATTTGGGTGTATCAAAAGAGCAAATGCCTGTTTGGGGACTTTTTTTCAGTTGTCAGAAATCCCATGTATGACACGAACGTTGAGATTCTTTTCTGCAAATTCAGTTGTATGGAAAGTACTTTATGAACTTAAAGTAATAAGCAGTTAGACTGGGGAAGGTGTTTCCAGGTGTTGGGCTACAGGGACCTCGGCTTTCCATCCTCCTCCTCCCATGCCGGTGGCTCTCTCCGCCTGTGCTTTTGGCTCGCTGTCAGATGCCCGTGTGCTCCATATTCAGGGGATCAGAATTTCTGCACCTGTTGAAATACAGGAGGCTGTTATCACTCCTACTGTCATTACTGCCTCCTCCTACCTGGCACTAGTATTTAGGGATTGCTTTTAGAGATTATATGTATTAGAGTAAGTTTTTATATAGTTACAGAATTGTGCATGAGTTATCCATGATAATTTTCTAGTCAAATTTAGGCTCTGAAAAATATTTCATGATCTTCACCTCTCATATACAAAGAAATCGAATTGCTGATGGAAAGCTGCTTCTGTCCCTTTTTTTTGTGGTATTCCCTTTGCATTCTGTAATTCTCTATAAGTAGAAGACCGTAGCTGATAAAGTAGTTGCCATGAGTGACAACCGAGAATACTGTTATTTTTGCTTTTGAGGATACCAGATGGGAATTATGAAGAGTGTAGTTAACTGGAGCCTTCCAAAGCCATGCACATTTGGGTAGCTAATTTTGCAAGTGCTTTTTCCTTATTGTTGTTTTGTATTTTCAGCGTTGCAGGAAGTCTGAGGAAGTGAAGGAGATCATGTACGCTTCATCTGCTCTTTGATTTTAGTCCTCTAGAATTTTGGATAATTTTGATATGGGATGATTTGGTCTCTTGAACCCTTTATTCATTAATTCAATTTTAAAAGTTGTCATTCTGAATTGGCCACTACAGATGATATTTTGTGCAGTAGTTCTAATACTGAATCTTGGTGTTCATCTGATATTTGGTAGAAAAACTTGTACTGGATCTGCCTTTCTGAAGCTTCTTTTGATCTCTTGAACATCAAATGTATCAATATATACCAAGTTAAAAAATGGATCTTTCCAGGCTGATAAAGTGAACAAAAGTTGTAAAATATCTGGTATCATTTACTAGATATTATCATCCCATAATTTTCTAGAATATATTTTTCTGGATGCATCATTAATATTCATTAGGCTTAGTATGAGCAATTACACTGTAAACGGTGATGATAATTTTCAGGATTAATATTGTAAAATTAGCCATAGTTTGGGATGTTATTTTGAACATATGAAAAAACATAATGAAACTGCATATTTAATCAGTTTATGTCATCAAAAATTGGAAGGAGCAAGAAGTACTTTACAGTTGGTGGGGATTTAAAGCTATAGAAACAGCAAAACAAAACTGATAACATAGATTATTTATTTTAAAGTTATATTATTATTTATTGTAGGTTTTTGTTTTGCTTTAATTACATTTGGTTTACTTTGGGATTATTAACATCTCTTTCATAAGGCGATTGATCATTCAAGGGAGAGTTTGTGTGACTCAAATGATTTTAAGCGTAACCTTTATAGATAAAACTGTCACACGTTAAAAGAAAACTGAAAGAGGGATGACATAAAAGCAGTGACCAAAAAAAACCTCTTTTCCTAATTTTATAGTAATGCACCTGCAGTTCTGAAAATTAGAAGTTCCAACAAATTAAGTTATACTTAAATGCATTTAATATTTCCTGTTTTGATAAAAATATATTTTGTTCTAACCCCTTAGAGTTGATTTAAGATACAGTCTTCAGAAAGTGTTGAAAAGCAGTTAATTACATTTGTGTTTAACTATACATGTTCCAATGAACATCAGCTCTGTTTTAGTGGAAGATACTACTGGAATTCTTTTGTTGGTGTTCAGCCATGACAAGACATAATAGCATTTTTCTTGCTAGTTTAAAACAGTGTGTGTGTGTGTGTGTGTGTATATATGTATAATCATTTTCTTGCAGAGGTTATTAGTGTTCTGGTAGTCCTGTTTTCACTTGGTAGAACCATAGATATAGCAAATAAGACCATGGGTGCTTAATGCGGATGTTACTGTGTTTATTGTTAAAGTATCACTCTGTTTAACCATACTGGGTTAAAATATACTTTAAAAATGCTGTGCTTTATATTTGGTGAGGAAATTAAAGCATTTGATCTTACTCTAACAAAAAATCTGGAACTTAATTTGCTAAATGTGTGAAATTTATTCATGTTAATTCCTTCTGGTTTGGATCAGCAAGTACACCAGTACATTAGAAGAATTGCTTTGATAAAGTTAAACTCGGCAGTGTTTAAACTCTCTCATTTTTTGTTTGACTATATAGGTGTAATTCAGTGTGGAACTTTGATTATTGTTTAAGTTGTAGTTAGGATTTTAGACTTGAAATTTACCTTAAAAGCAAAGAGTAATGCAAATTTTGTGACCGTGCAGCTGGAGGTTTCTTTGTAATTTGATATTCTTGAATAAATAAAATGAGGAGCTGCTTAATTGGCCGGAAACCAGCTAAAGTAACACTTGTTCTGATTCAGGCTGTAAATATTTTTTTCTCTTATTTAGAGAGCACAATTTGTTAAATAGAAAAGTTCCAGCCTGTTTACATTATCATAGGTATTCTTTTCCCTCATTTTAATTAAATAATGATAATAATGATGATAATAATAATAATAAGCACTACCCCAAATAAGATCCTTGCATTGATGCAGAAAAAAGAAACATCTTACAGGAATGCTGTCAAGTTGACATTCCAAATGTAGTACTATTAGTTGAGGTTCAAATTTTTTAATAGATTTCCCAACCCGTCACCCCCTCCTGCTTGGAAAGAGTATTGGATTTTACAGTTCAATGAGTATCTGCTCTATATCATTCATGTGGTCTATTGTAGTTATTGTTAATGGTTATACGAACAGCAAAATCGGGAGCATCTATCACCTGTCAGCCTATGTTCTGTATAACCATCTTGGGTTAAATTATTGTAGGATTGGTACGCAGAAGCTTCTGAAATGAAGGTTCTGTAGAGAAGTTGTGGATTTTTTTTTCTTTAAGGTTCAGAATTTATGTTCAATCTTTAAAGAAAAGTTTCAGTACATTAGGATCATAAATTTAAAAAAAATTACCAGATTGAGTAAAAGTGTTTTAACCTGATTTATACAGAAAGGGAGAGAAATATTTTTTATCTACTGTAATGTGGTTCTAAATACTGTCTAAGTATAAGGAAATGTGTGCTGTTACACTGAGGACAGGTTGAAACAGTTCATTAGGGAAATGTTCTGAATTCAGGATCAGTGCCATTAGTGCTCCTTCAAAAACTAGTTTTGATGTAATCAGTGTTTTAGCTTTTGCACCTGGTCTGCTGGCTGTTTTTTACTTTGTGTTCAGTTGTGCAGCTTAGATACTATTCCCTATTAATGCTTGGGGAGCTTCATTGAACTGGAAGGAGAACTTCAGAAAAAACACATAGTTGCATATTTAGTAAGAAATAATGTAGAAAGAATGTATAGAAAATGCAATGTGGCATTGGGAGGTAGGTGATCAAAGCTCTGGTGTTCTTTTTGTCCCTCAGATTCCTTTGGTCGCTCTGAGTTAGATTTCAGAATATGCAGTCCTTTATTTTCTGTGGTTGTTTTGGGGTTTTTTTGCTTATTTTTCCTTAAACAATAACATTAGATTTGGTGAGGTAGTCTTTGAAATGGAAGTTTGAAATAAGGACAGCACATTATTATTTTTTTTTTCTTTTCCCAGAGTCAACACACCACCTACTTTATTAATTAAACTGGAACATTCAAATTTTATGTAGTGTCAAGTCGTTGAAGGTTACTCCTGGAAAGATGAAGGATTCTCTGTAGGACTGAGAGACACGTTGTTATGAATTCTAGGATTTAAGAAAGACCATCTCTAAAGCTTTTAAACACTGGTGTAATTATTCACTTTTTCACTGGTGAAAATAAGAGCTATTAACATCCAATCACATTTTGGGTAGCAAATTAAAACCAAACAAAAGGATGTGGGTTTTTTTTTCCATAAAATATGTAATTAAATTGTGGAATTGCAATGGGATCTTTCAGAAACCCCGAAGTATAAGGAGTTTCAAAACCAGAATGGAAGGGTTCGTAAGATAAAAATTTCTCATTATTAAATTGCCTTCTGGGTCAGAGTTTACCTCAACTGCTGGGTTTTAGAGCCTAGTTACCTTCCCTCAGGCTTGAGCTTCGAGGTTCTGAGATAGAACAGTGCTGATGTGTGTACAACCCGTAGTTTGTGCACAAGATGTTGTGCACCTTCCCTGAGCTTTTGCTACAGACTGCTTTGGGACTGTCTCATCTCTTTGTTACTCTGTTCCTAGGGGTCTATTTCAGTCCTTCAGAAGTCAGAAAACTATCTTAGTGTTCAATGCGCTTCAATGCAAGACAAGATTTTAAGGTAGATGAACTTCTTCTCTTGTCCAGTATGGGAGAGAGCCTGCAGCCTAAAACTGAAGGTTCTTGGTCGTGGTTGATGTATTTAAGTAGAAAAGCTTTGTGTTTAGACGTGAGGGAGAATGACAGATAGCGAGGTTCATTTGAAATTTAATTTCTATGTAGCTCCTAAGATTCATAGTATGACACTTGATGCTTCATTCCTGCTGGGTTTTCTCTGTTGAACAGATGATTTATCCTGTCTAGGGAGTGAGAAATTGCGGATTATGAGACTAATAAAGATAGTAACCTTAGAAATATTGCCCTTAGATGACTAGGTTGTTCCTTTCACTTCTCTTCTAGTTTAAGAAAACGAGGAAGAAGCTGGTTTCCTGATTTTTTTTTTGATTGCTCCAAATCCATTTATAAATTAACTTCTTGTTACACTGACCTTTTGCCTTGAGATTATTTTGGTACCTCTCTTTTCCAAATGCCGTATCTCATTTTATGCATTCATCTACCATACGCTTCAGGGAGGGGATTTTGCCAGTCTGTGTGTACAGTGAAACCACTTTTAAAACAAATACAGTAGCTATTCTGTTTCAGTTATATACTGAAATATCGTCACGTACAATACAGTGTTACTTCAATTTAATGAAAAAGCAGCATTGAATTATTAGACATCTAAAAAGTATGTATTACAACTAAGTAATCAATGTTCCTTGTTTAAAAAGAAGGTTGATTCCTCAGTGTATGTTAATCCACATATAAACCCAAAAAATCTCTGGTGACAGCTGAAGAGAGCAGGCTTTGAGGGTGAAGAGCTGTGGGTTGATTGCTTGTTTGTTTTTCTTTTCTTTTGCTACTGTGTGAGGTGTCTCTTGACTAGTACTGAGACAGAGGCACTCTGCTGCAGAAAAGATGCCGGGGACATGTGTTCTCAGTGAACTTGTTCTTGGTATTTGAGTTCTGATATAACCTGGAACATCTGCTTAGGGGAAGAGTAGGCCAGAAAAAGTAGGAGGAACTATACATCATCTATTTAGGTCAGAAGTACGTGTGTGTTAGTATAAAGATGCTAAAGTGAGAAGTAAACATTTTGAATTCCAGCACGTTCAGCCGAAGAGCACCCCTGGGGACAGAAGGTAGAGGAGCATACTGAGGATGTTGGGTGCTGATCATTTTTGAGCAGTGGCTTATACTTGCCGCTGATGTTTGTCTCTGTTTATTTTCCTTTCCAGGCATCACTTACTTAGCTTCTTCTTGGTATGTGCAATGTGAATGAGTGTTACTGAGCAGTCTTTCAAAGCTCTTCTTTGACTGTTACCTTTTCAAGTAAGAGGTTCCTAAAATTAAGGGGTTCTTTTGAAAAGAAATAGTTTCTGACATGACAATTTGGCAGATATTTCAGAGGAAACTGGTCTTGTATACCCTCCAGTGGGCATAGAAGAAGGAAAATAGATCACATCTCAATCACTTTCTTCTTGGCAACAGTAACAAATAAGTCTGACTGTTGGTTGCTGAGAAAATAACTCAAAACTGTTTCCATTTTAAATTATTCAAGCTTGCCATGTGAGGCTCTAGTTAAAGTCTTCATTTCTCTTGGATGTTAAAGCAGTAGCTGTAGTTACCAGAGCTGCTTTTTAATTTGCTCGTGATAACAATAGTCCTTTGGATGCTTTTTTCACTCTTGCCATATTCTTATTACTGTAATGAGTTTGGACTAAGTAGGTTGGGGAAGTTTCAAGTGGAAATTTAGAGGTAAGTAAATTTAAACTAAGTAAAAATTAAGTCTAGCTAAGCTAAAGATAGTAAAGCTAAGCAAACAGCATCATAAATCACAGAACATTATAACTCGAAGTGATTTATTCTATTTAAAATGGTACTTATTTAAGATAAACAACTAATCAGTGCTAAAGAGGAGAATTGCCTGGTGTACAGTCCAGCTGCTGTCCGGGGAGGATTCAAATGGCGCTCCCCAGCAGTCCGTCATTGGTAAAAGTTCTTATTGCTTCGTTGAGCTCCCTTGGGAGGTGTGGGAGGTGTCCCAGCACAAGGGGACATCACCACGCAGCCACACTGCCCTGCTGGGAAAGCCCAAGAAGGCTCACTAAGGCTGTCACAGTCATGGGATAAAAGTGGTTGGCTCATAGTCAAATCGTGTACAATGGGAGAGGTATGCACAAGGCTCCCTACCCACAGCTTCTTGGTGCTCCCTGTGTCGCTCTGCTCCTTGTGGGTTTCCTGGAGGAGCTCTTGGCCCAGTCAGGGCCTCTGTTTCATCTGGAGCCTGTACCAAACTGATGCTGTTTAGTTAAAGCGGGCAGGAGGGATGAGTGCATTTGTCATAACTCTTCTTTTGGATTTGTCACGACAATATATTGATCACCTCTATTTCAGCGACTTAAAATGCACTACTGTTTATGTGGCTGTTGATCTACTTGACACCGAAAGGGATATTACATAAATAACATTTATGGTTTAAATTTTCAGTTTTAACAGTTTTAGACTATTAAAATTTACAGTTTTGAAAATTCTTGTGATGGTAGTTAACGACTTTGCTCCTGTAAGTTATGCTCTTTTTCCCCAAAGTAGCTAAAAATGACGTATAATCAGATTTGAAAAGGATTCGTAAGAAAATTGCACTCAAACTAGAAAATGGAAGTTGCATATGTTTTCCCACTTTCCTCACTTTGGTGAAGGGTCTGGAGCACAGGGGTTAATGGGAGTGGCTGAGGGAACAAGGGTTTGTTTCATCTAGAGAAGAGGAGGCTCTCTATAGCTCCCTGAAAAGAGGCTGTAGTGAGGTAGATGGTGGTCTCTTCTCCCAAGTAATAAGCGATAGAATGAGAGGCAATGGCCTCAAGTTGCACCAGAGGAGGTTTAGATTGGAAATAGTACTTCACAGAAGGGGTTGTGAAGCACTGGAACAGGTGCCTCAGGGAAGAGGTGGGGTCCTCATCCCTGGAAGGATTTAAAAGATGTCTAGATGTGACACTTCAGGTTTAGTGGAGGACTTGGCTGTGTCAGGTTTATGCTTGGACTTGATGATCTTCAAGATCTTTTCCAACCTAGACAGCTCAGTGAAAAGAACAAGCAATTCATAAAGGTGAGAGAATGAGGATGACTAGAAGTGGGAAAGTTTGGTATGCTTCAGTCCATAAAGCTTTACCAGCAAGCAGTACCTGTTCCCTCAAAGGAATCTTTATTTATGAAAAAAAAATCAAACTTTTTTGGGGAAAAACAGTTTTCAGCTCTTGATGGCCTTGAGAATTGTAACTGAAAATAAGCAAAACGCTAGAATCAGAAGAATGAAGGCATTGGTTATCCACTGACACAGCTGGAGGGTGGGTGGGTATGTGGGAGGGCACACAAGAGCCCCTTCAAATCTACCTTAAAAAATACAGCAATATTTTTACAAGCAGTGGGGTTTTTTTTATTATAAGAATTGTCGTTTCAGTTTCCAAGAGTCTTGTAAAACTTCTTCTTAAAGTATGTCTACTTTTAGCTAGAAACAAAACGAATAAGCTCCCCGAACTCTTGAGAAGCTTGATTTTAAATCCCTGATTGGATGGATTTCCTTTTTGACTGTAGACAAACAGCCCTGAGGCAACACAAAGATGCAGAGGACACAGTCTTCTCCTGGCTGTGTTTGTGCTTTGTAGACACAAACCTCTGTTGGTCCAGAAATGTTCGTAAATAGAGATGAAGCTGTTGCTTTCGTAAATAAAACTCTTCTTTTACATCTTTGACATTCCAGCTGTTGAAGCTATTAAAATCCTAGAATTGGTTTCTTAATTTTATGAGGCTTCTGCGTGAGTCCTTCTGTTGCTGGGCACAAAATTAGTAAAGATTTGAATGTGACATTCTAAGGTTTCATTTTTCATTTATTTTCCTTCTTCAATAAATATTACTGTGTGGTTAATTTGTTCTGTGGGATGAATAAAAAAGAACTCATATGAAATTCAAATGAATTCTTCTGCTGGCAGCCTGTTTGTTTGCAGCAATAATGAAATATAATGGCTAATGGATTGTGAAAAAGATGGAATATTTTCTTCAATAATTCAGAGCTTTGATATATTTAAGCACTTTATAAAAATATTCAGAAAAATCAATAACTTTAGGATTTGACTGTATTCTTTTTAAATTTAAATATATATATATTTTCTTGTTTTATTGAACATCAAGTTTCCTTTATGTGTTCTCTAGTCATTAAAAGGAATCTGTTTCACTTTTAAAAAATGTAAACCTGAAAAAATCCCCATTTTATTTCTACATCTACAGTGTTTTTATGAAACTGGAAACCAGTGTTGTGAAGAAAACAGAGAATTTGAGTTGGCACTTGTTGGGATGTCAAATTTTTCCCAGACTGGTGGGTGTCAGTGATCTTTCATTGGGAAGATGAACAAGGTTTTACAAAGTTATTTGCTACCACCTACTGACCCTTCTTGA
Source organism: Cuculus canorus (assembly GCF_017976375.1). Taxonomy (NCBI): domain Eukaryota; kingdom Metazoa; phylum Chordata; class Aves; order Cuculiformes; family Cuculidae; genus Cuculus; species Cuculus canorus. The sequence continues at coordinate 75,305 of NW_026527845.1, forward strand.
TATCACAGACAAAAACAGTTGCCTGAATACTTTAATAACTTCCAGAGTCTTATTTTTAATTCTTCTGATGCAGGGAGAAGCGTGTGTACATGGGAACTTCATTTGCCTTTTATATTGCTTTACTTTCACATATAAAAAACCCAAACCAAAACATGCAAATAACTTCTCTAAAGCTTCTTATCCTGCACCATTTACTAATTTTTGTTTTGATTCTTTTGTTTTGTTTCTGGTATTATATGTTACCATGACAAGGAAGTAGAGGAAATAAGTTTTAGATAGCAGGGAGATAACGAACTGAAAAATGTTTGAGAAAGTACACAGCCACAGTCAGGTGTTAGTTCTGTCGGCATAACCAATGCCTGCTTGAGAATATTGATTTCACTGTTTTTATTTACAGCTCAAGAAGTAAAATGAAATGTAGGATTATAGAAGCTATGTAAGATAAAGCGTACGGAGGTTTCTATGGCATCCTAAAGCCAAAATGTTGTGCAGCATCATGCAATCACCAGTGATTACTTTTACTTTCCGGAGCCTGACTATAATGTATGTTCACTTGCCTCTGTATAATGCTTATAATAATAGAATTTATTTGGCTGTTATGCAGTGATATCTAGAGAAAAAAAGGAATTAAGTTGGTTTCAAGCTGAAATGAGTGAGGGTTTTTTTCTACCTTAAGGGCAGTGTTTGTTCATTCTTTCCATCTTTCTTGTGAAACATCCTACGAAGTATTCTGTCATTCTGTAATTTATCTAAAACAATTCTTCAAGAGAAACGATTTTGCTTGGTTTTAACTTCTCTTTCGTGGTGTGATGATATAAAAGAATGCGCCTGATGCAAATCTATAGGATTTTGCACCTGAAATGGTACTTCTTAATCTCAAATAATTCAGGTACAGTTGGGAAATTTGCAGTAGACGTACAGAAATGACAGGGCTTTGTCGTTTTGCACTAACCAAAAGTAGCACAGATGTCTCCAAAAGAAGAACATTCTGATTTCTTCCTTTCTTGCTCTCAGCTTGACAGATGATTCATTTTAGTAATATTTTTAAAGCTTAGTTGCTGCGTACATCTTTTCTTTAAAAGAGGCGTATCTAAGATGTAGATGTACATGCAAATATTTATAGTTAAACATATATTTGATCACGCCAGTAGCACTGATTATTTCAGGAAAAAAATGTTTGTTTTCCTTGTGGGAATTAAAGGCTATGATACGCGTGCACATCACTAACGTGAAATACTCTTGTCACCCAAGGATAACTTCTGTCTGAGTTCAGTGACAGTTGGTAACAAAGTGCTTGACAGCTTTTCTTCCAAAAAGACATCATCGTAGACTTCCTGGAGACATCCGATACACAACAAGCGACTCTTGTAACTGTTCTGCAGAAGTGATGAATGATTACTGTTGTTTTTAAATATAAAACTGTTACAAATTATTATTAGGCTAATAATTTGCAAAATTTGTTTTTACAAGAAAGTCATTGCTTCCTATTATTTCTTCTCCACCTATTTTCATCTATTTCTTTCTCATCTATGAACTTCTACTGTTGAAATTTTTAACTTCTTCCAATGAATGGATTTATTCCTTTTGGACTGAGGATTCTTGAATTCTACTTTAGTCCTTTTTTAGGTAACCTTAGTTATACTTTTATGTTTAGAGTACCTGCATTTGTGAGGATTTCACCCATTGGTAAGGAAAAATCCTGTTTAGGGTATCGGGCTTTTTGTGGTGTTAAAGGCTTGTTACAATCCAGGTTGTTGTCTGGGAACATCTCAAGCAAATTTGTCACACTATTTAGGCAATATTTTTAAAATTATTATTTGGACTACCAAAAAAAATTATAATAATAATAACTACAATAAATATTATATTATATTATATTATATTATATTATATTATATATCACATCATATCATAATTCATATAATATAAAGTAGATAATATAAAAATAGAATAATAAAGAAAAATAAAATAGCAGTGGACCTTGGATGTTTTTGGTTTTTGGTTTTTTGCTTGTCCTTGTGCAGAATCCAAATTTAGATCTCTACTCTTGAAGAATAAATGTAGTTCCAAAGATAAGCCAATGCTCCTCTTTCTTGCTGGCTCCAATATCCAGTATTAGTAAACCATATTTCCATAGTTTTCATTGCTAACGGTGCAATGGTTAATTTTTAAGTTTCGCTTTCATATCTTTAGATAGAAAATGAAACACTAGGAGATGAAATTACTTTCTAGCTTTCAGGCATGAAGCATAGAATAGAAACGATCTTTTCCTTATGAGTGGGATCAGTTAACTTCCAGGCAGATTGTCTCTAATTTGTGGTTGCCGCAGTGAGAGCCTCAGCTGGGTTGGCCTCCGTTGTTCTGAGCTGGGCTGCTGCTTCGTTGGTACCTCTTGCCCTACTGGTTGTAGACACTAGTGTGAGAGGATCTCTGCTGGGAGGAGATGGGTTTTGTTTCATCCAGGTAAAACTGTATTTTCAATTCACATTTAGTAATCGATGCTTATGAACTTCAGTTGCCTAAAAATTGCTTTTAATGGGAAATGACAGTGGCAAAGTAGGAAATGAAAATCTTCTAGACAGTGGAAGAGATCAGAGCACTGTTATGTCTTGAACAAGGTATATTCATCATACTGAGAGTTTGTAATAGCTGTGACTAGAATTTGATCGGAACTGCTTTATTCTGCATTCAGTTAATTTAGGGCAGTATGTGAGAGAGAGCCACCCTTGTCCTTGGTAATAAGAAAAGATGGGATTCATTTTTGATTAACCAATAAATAAGTTAAAGAACATTCCATTATTTCCAAAAGGTGACTTAGGGCATAGCTAGGAGGTAAAGAGGACTGACGTTAATGGAGGCTGAATTCATTCCTCTGAGGGAGAAAGCTTTCTACAAGCTGAGCTTTTTCCCTCACTCACTCACCCAAAAAACCTTAATGTGAATATACAAACAAGCTCAAGAAGTCAGCTCATAGGCAGAAATACTGTTTCCTTACAGGAGAGACGTGGTGAGGGACTGTCTGGCTGCCTGGAAGTCACACTTGAAAGAAAATTTTTGAGTGTTATATTCTTCCAAGTACAGTACATTCCGCATGAAAAGTATTATGAATATCAAGAGTGTTTGAGGCACTGAATCATACATGAAGCCAGAATAACAGAGATTTGTATTGTTGGAAATACGCTGTTTAAGAAGTGACTGTTTGGTAAGCTTGATGAAAACTTCTTTAATGTGTCTTGCTGTGAACGAAAGTATTTTTTTCAGGAAGCCACAATTCAACTTGATCGAATTACTTCCTTTTTTTAATCCTTTATAGGTGTATAGCTTAGCTAAGAAGTCTTTGGGATTGAAATAATACCAGTTCTTCATTTAAGATGGATGGGCGTGGCGTTGAAGGAACGTACCTTCATTATTTAATATTTTTGTCATTTCTAGCAGGAGATCTTATTAGGTATTAGCCTTAAATTTATAATTTGGGGTTTACATAGCTACTAACTCTAGCCAGTAATCTAAAATCTGATGAGAGTAGTTCTAGCTTTGCAGTACGTATGCAAAAGTAGCTTCCAAGAAAAACCTCACTGGAAAAGTCAAGTTGAAACCAAAAATCATTGTAGGTCACTTGTCTACAGTGTAGTGACTTGAACTATGTTTGGCTACTCAGTTTCTGTAACTTGTTGTCCAGAGGGATAATAAGAGGAAATAAATGCCGTTCAGACTATATTTTTAATGATAATTATTATTTCTGCGTGATGTCAGGTCTACTGGCAAAAGTCCAAAGGTTCAATGAGAGTCATTGGCAATCATTAGGCAATCCAAAGGAACATGTGTTTGGTGTCATTCGGTGTGAGATTATTTGTTTGGCTGCTGAAGAAAACATAAATCCAAAATGTATGTGTATGTGTACCTATGCACACACATAGATGTGTGTATTTATATTAAATATATCCTTGATTGTTCTTGCAGTGAGACTCAGTCACAAACATCTTCAACATATGAAATCCTGGTTAGCACTCTTGACAACAGACGGAAGCTTAAGCAGTTTTTTCCACCGAAGTTTACCTTTACATTTTTTAAGCTGCCATCATTGATTTATCAAAAAGTATAAATAAAGGAAAAAGGAGTAAGCAAACAATTACATTTTCCTCAAGATGCAAGCAGAAAAAGCAAAATTATACCATAAAGCAGAGATCATGTTTTTTTATGAGCTGGCTACACTACACTGAAATAAGTTTGCATTTCTTTTAATATTTCCATCCTATTTTTAAGTTTATGTTTGAAATAGAGTTTAATAGAACTTGTTTAAACCTTGTTTAATATGTTTTGTGACATAGTGGTCTCTGTTTTTCTTTTCAGGATACTAAACCAGAGTGCAGTTCCTGTGTAGAAACTGAGGACAGAAAAGTAAGTGGCTTATTTTAATGTAATTTCTCAGGCAACTCTAGGAAGTGGGGTGTTTCGGTTGTTTGGGTTTGGGTTTTTTTAATTAAATCAAGTGAAATTATTTTATGTTTTTTTAATGTATGTAAGTTACATAAAGTTTTCTAATAATAACTTTTCTGAATTGTTTTAACTTCAATGGGGATAAAATAGTCTTACTGTGTTGAATATACTTCTGTTAGAAATTAGAGTAACAGCTTCTTCAGAAGGGAGTTATAATCTTCATTTTGTAAAACTATGAAGAGTTTTGAAGGCAATTGCATGTCCTGCTCTTAATTTCCATTTTCCTTTTTAAAAACTAGTTGTTGAGTTCTTTTTGAAATGTAACCATCTATGTTTCTGTGCATTAAATATAAGGAACTGTCTTTGTTAGTGACACTCCTAATGCTTTTTCTATTCTCTGGGAGATTTAGGGATTTTTTTTCTGTTGTTCTTGACAGCATTTTAACAAACCAAAGTCTTCTTGCTTTGCTGCATTTTTCTGTTGCTGACTTTATGCCTTCACATTTGAACTAGTGACAGATTGTCTCCTCATTTCTTATGCAGTTCCTTCCATTTTTTTCTCAAGCATTTTGCAGACACATGGTGAGCTGAATCAAAATTACCCTAATGTGTTCACAGTCAAAACTAACCAAGAAACAAAGGCTTCACATATTGAACACAGACATTTTTAAATTGCCAGAAATAAATATCAATCCAGTTTTAAAGTATTTTCTCAGTAAGGAGGCTGAGATGAGTTTTTTAAATACATTTCTACTTGAATTTTAAAATTTGGAGCTAGAATCAAGTTCTGGGTTATTAAATCTATATAGTGCCAACTCTGTGTCAAGTAATAACTGAGTTTGTGAGGGTGTTAAGCACGTGATTTAGTTTAAAATCTCCAACATCAGCTGGTACTCATTGCTGTGAAATCTAGGCCACTTAGGCTTCAGGTTCAGAGCATCAGCTTTAATGAAACAAACTGTCTAGGTGTTTAAATTAAAGTATATGTTATGTTATAGTATGCAAAAAAGCAATTTGGGATTTTATTTCTAAACACCAAGATCTGACTTTGGTGTGGGTAGCAGCTGCACAAAAAAAAGCACAGCCAAAAGGTGCTTTTTATTGCTTGAATAATGGGAAAAGTTTTCAAGACCCCAATAAGATTTGGACTGCAGTCTTATTCATGTATGTGGTGTATTTGTTTTTCCTTTTATTGCAGCTTTCCTTTCATCTATCAGTTTACAGCCTGTTGCTAGTAAACTGCTTTGGGTTTGGTTTTGGGTTGTTTTTTTTTTTTTTTTTTTGTTTTAATTCCCATTTTTTTAAGATAGGATGGTTTCTTCTTCAGTATAAATTCCAGGAGTGATTGTGCTGAGGTTGGGTGGTTTCCCAGGAACTCTCTCTGTCTGCGGTGGCTCGGGCTACCGAGACTAACCTGGCTGTCTGACCCCGGAAAGGGGCACCTCTGCCCGTGCAGGGGATGTGATCTGACTCACTCTGAGACAACCCAGCCCTCGGGTGAAGCAACTGAAATGAAAGCTTGAGTTGCCCTTGTTTTCCTCTGCTTTATTACTTCACTGGCCTGTTGTGCTTGCTGCCCTTTCCCTTCTTGCTCTTAGAAGCAGTGAATTGACAGTGATGTGACGGTCACAGGGCATCCAGACTTACTGTGAAACCTGGAAAGTCTCTCTCTCTTTGTCTCTCTTTTAATGTCTCTCACTTAATCATTAAGGTTGGAGATCTGGAGATCTAGAGGTTATCAGCAGCGCTGAGCGCTGGGAATTTCTCACCCTTTTGGCTATAACTACTGAGTATACAGACACAGCCCTTCAGGTTTACAGACCCTTCTGTGATCTTGCTTCATTAATCACTGAAGTAAGAACAACAGACGTAAGATTTGCGAGGTTTTGTGTTATGGCTTGGTTTTGATCTTGCTAAAAGTACAATTTTAATTTAACACCAATGACAATCTGTTCAGTGCTCCAGCTTTCAAATGCAGACACTGCAATTAAGGTAGAGCAAACCCCTCCATTTATCTTCTTAATTTTGTTAATTTGTTGAAGCATTTTGAAAGAACAGAAATATCATAAGTGCCTGTTGTTGTTACACGATGTGATTCATCTCTTCTCTATGTTTGGTCCCAAAACTGAAGCTGCAGCCAAGCTTAAGAATTATATAGATTACCAGTGACCTATGCAGTGGTCATCAAATAAAGATACACCAGTCTTGGTTAATAATAATGCATTATTTCCTGTTTCTTGAAAGCCTAAGTTAGGAACTTAGTGCAATTGGTAGAACCTGCAACATTGTAAATAAATATTTTTGTTTCATCTACATTGAAATCAAGACAAACTACTGCGGTTAGGACACGCCTTGTTAGTATCTAAAAATCTGCATTTCCATAATGAAATATACTACTAATGAAATTATGCAATTATTAATTAATGGGAAATGATCCACGATAACAATGAAATATGAAACTTTTCTTGAAATATTTTTTTCCTGAAGTTCCATAATCCCTAACTTCTGAAGAAGAAATCGGTGAAGCCATAGTTAAAGCATTACCTGAAAGCAAGCTCTAATTTAATACCTGTAATTGTTATATTGAAATCTGTTGTTTTATAAATGAAAAAGTAGCATTTAATTATCCTAACAACTTTATCACTGTGATTTGTCTCTCCTGTTGTTACTTCAACTGACCTTTTTATGTAAGATTCTACTTATACTTTTTGCTGGGATAGAAGTCTTAATGTTTAAGAATACAAGTAAACAAGTAATCAACAGTCTGCTGCAACTGGTCTCTATTATCATGCGTTACTGACCTGCATTTACCATTGCCAGCAGTGAACCCCTATGAGTATGTATAAGTCCTTTCACACCTAGTCGGTATTTGTTTATGTTTATCATACCCAACCTTTTTTTTTTGTTTTGATCTCATTGCTCCATTCATAACAGCACAGTATTTGATGTTTAATGAATCACGTGAGCGTGGACATGTCTTACCTTTGCTTTTCAAAGAAACGTGTGGAAATATGATCCTTAATTTTTCACAGAAACAAACCTGTTAAAAGCATATAAAGTGTGATTTTTGTAAAAAGCCATTGATTTCTGAAGCTAATTGCATGTTTTAGACTCTGAATCATAATTTTAAAGCCTGTGATGTTTCTCACCATGAGGTTTTACTCTTGCAAGGGTGATGACAGTTGAGTTTTTCCTTCTAGCTATGTTTTCTACTGTAACTCTTGTGTGTTGGGGCAAACAAGAGGGTATTAGCAATACTATTGGCCAGTTTGCCAAGAGGAAGAATGCAGATTCCCGTGCAATCTTCTCTAACATTTAATATAACCAAACTCTTGATGTCCCCTTTAAAAAGACTGCTACTATGAAGCTTTTTGCTGTTGTGGTTGTCTTCATCACCTCCTATTACCTGACAAACCTGCCCCTAGTAAATCTTCCTCCTCTTTTATTGAATCTCAGTTTGCATCTTTATTTGGTCTTAACTCTTTTCTTTTTTCCCATACGTTTATGTGGGACTTGCATAGAATGGGAATCTTCAAAAATACAGACCACAGAAACTGTAAATAACATTTCTCCCTGTCCTGCTCTGTTGTTGAGGTCTGAACAGAGCACAAAGAGAATACTTGGTTCTACTCTGCAATTGTGTTTGTCATATCATCAAATTAATTCACGGCAATGCTGTGAAACCAACTATGATATGATGTTATCTTCTCCTTACTGCCTGCTCTTTGTTATATTTCCATCTGAAATAGAAAACTGAGACACTGAACACCGAATGGAAAGTTAACTTACAATGACCTTTCTGGGCTGGTTTTTACTATGCTAGGAATGATTTATTCTTCAGCTTTGGCTTCTTCATTTTTGTTTCATTTCAGCTCACTCTTTTTAGCAATAGACTCCCTTTTGCTGTACTGCGCAATGACATTCTCTTCAGTATTCCTCGCAGGCAGCATAACGCTGACCATTAACTACCAGCTGAGTGTTATTAGCTCGGTGGATCAAGGTCACTCAGGATATCTTGCTTCATTTTCTGTTCCCGAGAAGGAAAGTAGCTCTTGGAGAGAACATTTTTGAGATGCATCTTGACTTCAAAATTGGCCACTTTTGAGCACAGAGGGCAGAGGCTTTATGAGAGCAATAGACTTTATGCGTACGCATTAGGCCAATAACAGGGTAGGTCAATAAGCGAGACAGTTTCCCTGTAGTGACATAATGTTTCATAACTCCCCGTTACCTTCTGTGGGATCTAGTATAGGCAGCAATGCCTTCCCTTTTCTCTGCCTGCTGTGGAAAATATTTTATAATTTATTTTTTTAGTACCTTCTGTCAGAGGATACCAAAGTACTTGGCAAACAAATTAAAAACACCTATGAGGAAAGTTACTTACATTTCTATTGCTCAAGTCACATATGGAGATCTAGAAGTGTGAAGGGGAGACATAGGCAAGGTTACAAAGTGGGTGTGAGACAAAATGAGGAGAAAAAGAAACAGCGTTACAAATGTATTTTGCTTTGCTTGTTCTGTGGCTTCTTGCAGGTTTTGTTTGTTTTGGTTTTTTTTGTTGGTTTGGTTTTTTTGTTTTTTGTTTTTTTTTTTTTTTAATATATAAACAATCACGTGAACACTTTTTTCCAGGAAATTTTAAGGGAAAAAATTGTCTTACTAGTAGGAAGAAAATTTATCCCATTTCTGTAACATTTTTCTGAAGATTACCGTGGGAGGGAATTAATATGAGTATCAAATATTGAAGAGCCAAAAAGAAGCATCATGGAGGAACTGGCTCAACCAGTGGCCTCTAAGGTGTGGATATATTTGTATACAGGTTCCTTTCACTGTAATCCCTTTTTCTGCTGTTTAGGAGCTTCCTGTCAGTGAATACGGGCGAGTGTCACTTTTATTCCCTTGTGAAAGCATCGTGCAGTCTGCATCATTTTGTAGGGTTTTGAGATGCATTTTCCCTCACATTAAAATAATTTTTTTTTTTTTTTTTGATGAGGGGAGATCACTGAATCCAATGGATTGTAAGGAAACATTGAAATCATGTTTGGATGTAGATTCAGAGGAATCTAAGGAAGTTTTGAACATTTACAAGCCTTCTGGTGTCTACTAAGGCGCATAAATGATCCCTATTTCTTCTACTTCTTAAATGGCTGGACAAGTAGTAGGGAGTGTTATTGAGTCGCCATCCAGCAGACCCAGGAGACAGAGGACTGACCATAGGATTCAGAAACGAGGCGGAGCAACCACGAAGGGAGAAGAACGAGCTGTTCCAAGAACAATATTGACCCGTCACTACACCAGGGGTTACCACTGGCATCTCAGCTCATATAGGTCAGATTTACATGATGCTTCTTGAGTCTTCCTCAGTACAGACCTGGAAGTTTTCAGAACTTCAACAAAATAATTGCAGATGAGGGTTTTTTTGTTGGTTGGTTGTTTATTAGCAGAACAGTTACTTGAAATCCATGGCTTTCTCCTCCACAATGCTTTTAAGTCAAGATCAGTTGCTATCCAGATATCCTAAAACTAAGAAACTAAGTTGAATAGAACCTATAGTCTATGTTATTTGAGTATCATTTATTATTATTCGTATTACTTTTAGTGATATTTTTTCTAAATCAAAGGGTTTGTATCTTCCTTTTCTTAGTTTGTTCTTTTTAAGTGAAAGGACTATTTATGGAAAAACAGGTAGCTGAAACTTGCCCTAAAACTTAACGGACAGCATTAGTCAGCCTAATAAATATTGGCAATTCTATTATGAGGAAATACTCAGAAATGCAGTCCATTTCCTGGCATGTAGATTGACACAGTGCAAAGTCTTACTGGAAAGTTTCATTGTGTTTGAATGTCACTCCCATTACTGCTCTCTTGTTCTTTCTGTCACTGACATGCAATTATGGGATTTCACAACTGAAGGGATGACAATTGTGTGTGTGTGTGTGTGTGTGTGTGTGTCTTTCCCCTTAATCCAACTCTATCTAGCAATATGTAATTTGATAAAGTGGAATTGAAGTGACAGGCATGACAGAAATGCCAAAATAATAATTTGACCTCCCACTGAAGTGTCAACGTGTTCGGCTGCATGACTTTTGTACATGCTGAATACACGTAAAAGAAACAGATACTGTATTTATTATGATAGAATACCTGTTAAGGCAGTTTACTAAAAATAGGTATTGCAACTCTGTGTCTTTTTGCCAATGTGTTCCATCCTTAACCATTGCATTTTCTGTGCCTGTACGACCGTGTGTAAACATAATTTTTATTACCCATAAATTATCTCATTAGAAGAAGATTTTCTTTAAATCTTCATTTTAGAAGATATTTGGGCAAATCTCGAAATAATAACTGTGTAGCTGTGTATCTTGAAGAGACTATTTATTCTTTAATTTTAAGAACAACTCTTTCATATTAAACCACTTGAGGAATGGTGTCAAAGAATAAAGAAAGAATCATGTAAAAGGCACAGTGTTTCTTTTTCCCAGGTCCTTTAATCCTGATGAAATACCTAGTTCCCACTTGTACAGAATATGAAAATAATCCCTGTTGCAGATTAGACTGTGTTGCAAACGCATTTTATTGAGGATATCAATCAGCAAACTGACAAATTTTAGTTAGAGCATATGGAAATACGGATTATAAAAACGTGTTTTCTGCAGGTAGAGAACTACTGATAATTTAAATTTCATTGGAGAAAAACCTTCTGGAATGAGTTACTTACCAGTGTGGCTGATGCCTTTGAAAAGTCAGCTTTTTGCTGAGATAGACTTGAGTTTAAGAAGTCGTAAAAATACCTTTCTGTTTTATATCTGATTCCAGTCAAAATCCAATTTAGAACTTTCTTATAAGAACCCATGAGCTATATTATGGTCTACATACAATATAAGAGTTCTCTGTTGCAGTTACGTGTTACAAAGGAAAAAAAAGCCCTCTTTTTTTGTGCTAATTTAGAGCTAATTAATGCTAAAATAGTGCTAATTTTTATCCTTTCCTGTGACCCGTAGTCATACCTTTCAGCTAATATTCTTTCTGTCCTTTTTCCTTAATATTTTGGCATTAAAACTTCCCTTTATCTACAATTACATTCAGCACTGATGTTTGCGTTATGTGAATTTAAAACCAGAAAGCAATCACAATTCTTTTGGAACTTCTTCTGCTTTGAAACAAATTGCTTTAGGTAGATGACAGCTTCCTGCTAATGACTCCTAAAAAGCTCACTGAGATAGAAATAGCATTCTGAAATATCTGGTGCTCCTATAGAAATTAATAATAGTTTTTAATTCTGCAGAAGTAAACCTATGCACAAATTACTTTGGTATATATTCACGTGGACTGTACCTGCATTGCATAGAATGAACTGTATTTCCCCTGAGGAAAGGAAAGGAAGACTAGGAAGAAACTTTTTTAATTTAATATTCAGCAAAATGTAAAATTAAAATATTCAGATTCAAGGCAAAAAAAAGTCAAGTGGAGAGGGAGAACTTAAGTCTGATTTGATGCTAATTATCTGTCAAAATTAACTGAAAAATAATTCAGGAGAGACTAAAGCCTTGTTGAACTTTTGCCTACATCTGGCCATTAAGTTTTCAACAGGTATAAAAACACGCAGGAGAATCGGCTTTTGAAGTTGTACAAAAAAGGAACCCCCGCGGCTCTCTTGCTGTTGGCGTGCGGTGAACGGGAGCACTGCAGCCATGGGCAGCGCCACTTCTTCTACCATGTAGGGAAACGTTTCTTTCTAAAAGTGCTGTTTTCTGGCGGTATAAGCTGTTCACAACCCATACCTTGCTGCATCACTGGAGTATAGCTGACTTTAGCAGTTATGTTACCGATGTGATTTCCAGTTACTGATCTGACCCATCGGATTCTTTGCAGGGTGCCGGATATGCAGGCCAAGGTACGCAAGACCAAATTACTTGGAGATTCATATTAACTGTATCTCAGTGTGCAATTCTCTATCGTATACCTATGCCAAAGTGCTTAACGGGTTTCGTTGCTTTAGAGAAAAGTACATTTCGAGTTGATGTTTCCTTCCCTGTCTTTTTTTCTTGCTTTTAAATAACATTATGGGAAACTTCATAGGGAAGGATAGAGCTGAGAGGACATAGAGATGAATCCTCTTCCTTGCAGATCCTTCTGTGCGTGCTGTCGGTTCTGCAGCTCGAGGGGCTGAGGAACAGGAACGAGAGGGGGTTTCTACCAAGCATCTGGGCTGCTCTGATCCCGCTGTTTCTAGGAATGCTCACAGTAAAACTGCCAGGGCTTTGGGAGCACTTTCAGACTGCAACCGTGCATTATGTTTTTTGCTGTATGCTTCGGGAAGCTGCCTGGTTTTTTCAGGATGTTTTCTAGACCTGGTCTAGAGAGCTCTGAAGTGGTAGGGAGATCTTACGGCGACATGAGGAAAAATATTTCCCTGTTTCAGGCAAAACAGTCTCAAGTCTTTCATTTAACTTACTGATGAAAACTTCTTTAACGTATCTTGCTGTGAACGGAAGTATTTTTTTCAGGAAGCCTCAATTCAACTTGATCGAATGATTTGGGTTTTTTTTTTTTTTTATCTTTTAGGGTGCATAGCTTAGCTAAGAAGTCTGTGGTATTGAAATACTACCAGTTCTTCATTTAAGATGGATGGGCGTGGTGTTGAAGGAATGTACCTTCATTATTTATTGTTTTTGTCATTTCTAGCAGGAGATCTTATTAGGTATTAGCCTTAAATTTATAGTTTGAGGTTTACATAGTTACTAACTCTAGCCAGTAATCTAAAATCTGATGAGAGTAGTTCTAGTTTTGGAGTACGTGTGCAAAAGTAGCTTCCAAGAAAAACCTCACTGGAAAAGTCAAGTTGAAACCAAAAATCATTGTAGGTCACTTGTCTACAGTGTAGTGACTTGAACTATGTTTGGCTACTCAGTTTCTGTAACTTGTTGTCCAGAGGGATAATAAGAGGAAATAAATGCTGTTCAGACTATATTTTTAATGATAATTATTATCTCTACATGATGTCAGGTCTACTGGCAAAAGTCCAAAGCACAAACCTTCAGTCGCTGAGGACAGGAAGAATATATGAAGAATATACAAGAAGAACTAGACAAAGGCATAATTAATCTCTTCCCAGTCTCACAGGTCTGCCCTTACCAAATCCCACCTGGGGATTGAGTCCATCCCGTTCCTCTGGTGAGGCAAAGGGGCAAGGCGGGTTTTTGGGGTGGCCTCCAGGAGGGTGTCGTGTGCTTCCCAACTTGGGCACCACTTAGGAGTTGGCAGGTCAGGGCTCACCCACAGTGGGTTCTGTTGTGTGCGGGGGCGCAGAACCGGCCAGACCAGTTCTGGCCAACAGGCATCTGGTGCTGCTCCCTCCCGGGCAGTGCGTCACTGCGCCTGCAGCTCACCCACAACTCCGCTGGGCACACAGCGCCGAGGGATGCGCCCTCTGAATGCCCCAGCAAGGGAAACACAAATAATTCGGTAAACAGCACTTTGAGTTTTAAAGGGCAGGCACTGAAGTCATCGGAATTCCTGAAAGCCTGCAGGTTGTAGTCTGGAGGCTACAGGTAGACCATTTATTTTCATGGATGGAGTTGAGTTACACATCTTGACAGGAGAAGCGAGGTCCCTTCTTCTGATGAAGGCTGCCAAAGCCACTATGCTTTCCATCAGTTTGCCTTTTAAGCTTTTTTTTTTTCTTTTTCTTTTTTTTTCTTTCTTTATTTTTTTTTCTTCTTTGAATTCCTTCTAATGCTTTTAACCACTTGATAAAAACCAAAACTCTAGCTGGACATTTTATAAGAAATGCATATGTTTTATACAAATGAACTAGAAATGATGTGCTAAACAATGGCTTTAAAATCCTGTGTTTTAGTGGCAGCTGGCAGAGGCTGAAGAAAACTTAGGCTGTTTCTTGCCTTTCTTCCCAGCTTGTACCTGTGCTCGTAGGACTGTGCCTTTGGAGCTGTGCACTATCTCATGCTGTCATCTTGTCACAGGAGGAGGGAGAGGTTTGGCCTTGCAGTGTGATAAAGTTGCTATGACATGAACTTGTATCCATCTTGTTAGGAGCCAGGGCTGGTTTTGTAGATAAATGCTTCCTAGCATAGAAGCTGAGCAGAGCTTATCCTGCAACCATTAGCCCATTTGACTTCTTTCTAACTCCTGTGTTGAATTTTTGTTATGGAATAAAGTTTGCTATTTCAAGAATGGGGAAATTAAAATTATAGTCTTTAATAGTTAAGAAACCTTTTCACTTCATCCATTTAAGCTAAGCCACATGTTTTCTAGTCACTGTTTTAGTAATCTGGAACATCACATTTTGGACATATGAAAATATAATCTCTCTGTCTCACAAGATGTCCATAGTCTGATATATTTTTTTAACATTTTAACTGGATAAACTTTAAAAAAAAATTAAGCTAGGATCAGTTTTGGGAGAAGACAAACGAAAAGAGTAAAAGGTGTGTAGAATCCTTCTTACCTTTAATTTTACGTACTTAAATAATTAACAGGAGGTAAGAGCGCTGGGTATTCCACTTAAATCTTTGTTACAAAGTGTCATTATTGCCTTCACCTATCCTTGCTCAAAATGTGCTTTCTATATTTGGAAAAAAAGTACAATCATTTGATTAAGCTCGGTGAAATCTAGCCATGTTGACAATAAATATTGTAGGTCAGTGTTTGCTGGGACGTGGAGCAGAAACATACAGCGCAATAACTCCTAAGAGAACTTTATATAATGCGGCCACTGTGGGAAGCCACTTAGTGTTCTGCACTCGGAGAGAATCGGGGAATTTATCCACCCGATAAGAGTATTTATTCTTGCATAAAGCTCCCAGATGGCAACATTGAGAAAATATACTTTTCTCACTTCTGTTATGCATCAGGCTAGTTGATACGCTTTTTATTAGATGAGTAATCTTCCAGATGTTGTTTCACGAAACAGCTGTAAAAAGAAATTGTCCATTAATTTTCTATTCCCAGGTTCTAGGCAATGAATTCTGATTTTTCTTTTTTTAAAGTTACAGGACAGCATTTCATGTATTAAGTGATACACAGATTGTGCATTAGCTGATTAGACTTACCAGAACAGCGTTAACATATCACTTTGTAACTTGTCTTTTTCAGTTCTCCCAAAGGTAAAATAAACAAATATTCAAGTTGTAATTTATAAATACATACAACTTCTGTGGCTGATTGAAAGTTCTAGAAAATGACAGACCTTCCTAAGAGAGAAAATACGAGATTGAGGAGCCATAAAATAAGTCAAGTACCTTTTCCTTGACTCTGTGTGTCTGGGCTGCAAATCTGGCCTGTATTGTCTGCAGCACTTTGGACTCAGGAATGTTTATTTTCCACAGAGAAACCCCAATTTAATTTTAATTAAATTATATGAACTTTAGAAAGAAGCATATGTCTAAAAGCATTAAACCCTTTATTTTCTGGCTGAAAACATGGCCATCTGTGCTTGGCCACATTCATGTTCTATTCCTCCGTTTCAGTTTTCCTTGCAGTAAGGAAAAAAAAGCTAGTCTTGACTCCACAGGTGCTTGAAATAAGTGTTCCATTTCTATGAAGCTTCCCGAAAGAGCCTAATTGGTGGGGTAAAATATCTCCAGCAAAACATTTTGGGAATGCAAGTTCTTCTATAATTTTTTTGAAGTCCTTCTAGGAGAGCTCATGTTAAAATAAACACACAAGCGTGTTGCTATCTAGGAGGCTACAGTTGCTTTGTCTTCTTTAGCCAATATAGGTGACAGCCTGAATGCAGCTCCTCGGTGCTCTTGGCTTTCCTTAGTGCATTGTACTCTTCATGGACAATAAGGTGTATAATAGTTGGAAATGATATTTGAAGTCCTCTGTGAAGAACTTGATGCAGGCGAGTGTTTTACTGGCTGACTCATAAAATGCAGAGAGAGAAATAACATTCCTTCTGTGTCAAAAACTCCATCCCTGTCTCAAATTTAAATTTTAACATTGAAAATTTCAATCCTTTTAGGGATTAAACCACCGATTATATTTTTGCATTTGTGTCCTTATGACCAGGAACAAAAGGTTTCTTATGGAAACTCCCCTAGTTCTGTTGCTGAGCATGATGTTACCCGGTGTGGAATATCCTGCCAATTCGGATCTTTGTGCCGGCTCTGTCCTCTCCCCATCTCTTGCCTGACTCGAGCCTGCTCAGTGCCAAGCGGGAGATTGGGGAATTCAGCACGAGCAAAAGCGAAGGCTTTGATGCTCTGCCTGCACTGTTTAGCATAATGAAAATAACTGTGCGTTACCAACACTGTTTTAGGGAAAATCTATTAGGGAGGCTCAGGTTGCTGTAACTGTTAACAAAAAAAAATTACAACAGCAGAACAAGATTCCCGTGGCCAGTGAGAAAGCTCTGCTTTCACCTACTTCTAAGTCAGCAATCTTTCCTTCCTACATATAGTATTTATTTAGTTAGAGTTGAAAGGAGTCCATGCTCTTTGAAACATCTCCCTTCACCGCCAATGTTTCGGCACTTCCTTGGAGAGGCAGAGGGTGAGCTTAAAGGCTATTAATAAACGGGGAAAGCCCAATGTCATTTGTGTTTGAGTTTAAACTTCTGCTGTCATTTAGACACAAATTGATCAGATGGCTTATCAGTGGCAGATTGTGTTCAGTGTATTTGAAGGGGACAGACTGAATTAAACCATTGTTTTGTTTGCCAAATTAATATCTGGGATGTAATCCAACCTGATTAAAGGGATAGCTGTGGTTGGATCGTGAAAGGGTAAGCAGACTTTTGGAAGGCCTTTTTTATACCTGCTGGCTCTATTACCTCCGCAGTAGCTTGGATACAGACAAGAATATGCTTCTATCCAGTAATCCAATTCATTTCTCATTGATTCCAGTTTGTCTTTTTATGTTGCATTGGATCTCTTGGCAGGTAAATATTTTATCTGTAGCAATAGATTGCTTTTTACTGCTGCCTGGACACCTGGTTCTGGGCAGTTTGATCAAAACTTCCTAATTCACTCATTTCGGAACTGATTCCTTCAACAGTGATACAGAATGTCTTTTTTTTTTTTTCTAATGAAGGCTATTATTAAAAGAGCTCTTATGCTTTTATATCCATATCTGGAAATTTTAATATGTGTGCATGTTTCTGTTGTCTTAGAAACATTTTTTTATTATTTTTATGTAAGAAGTGAATTTGATTAATGGATTTAGTTTTTTAAATGGTTAATGAATTTTTTATTTCTTTTTTTCCATTTTTCTTGAACAGGCACATTTTATTGTCTTTCAGTTTGATGGGCGATAGAGAGATTTATATATAAACTATGTGCTGTCTAGATTTGATTTGTGTAATCATAGTGGTTTTGCACTGTTAGAAAATATCTTGTTGTTGATCAGGGTCAAAAAAATCCAGAGATTATGCCATTTATCTCAGTGACTTGAGAACTGAAATCGAACACTCAGGGCAATATTGAAGGAACCAGCGTACAGGGATGCCTCACTATGCCATGCTTGCTGTGTTACAGGTTTATTTGTATGCGTGAATTGTCTGAAATCCAGTAGGGAACATCTATTTCAGCAAATTTGTTTCATATGTTCATTTCATACAAGCTTGCTTCACAGTGGTCTTTTCCTGAAGAGACAAATGGTTAATGAATGATAGGACCAAATTCACAAGAAGAGGTAAAATCTTATTGCACTAACTGGTGTCACATTACACCAACTCATTAGATGGTTTATTTTCCTGGAAATCGTTGTTTGTGCCTTAGATCGTCACAGTTACAATACAATTACTGCTACCTCCTGAAAAAAATTTGCCTCTGTAACCAAAGGTTTATGTAATTTTGTCATTTTGCTGGCTTGTATTTTCTTGGTCCTATTTTCCTCATAGGCATGTATTATTTTATTTCTGCAGAACAGATTCCAGCGTCTTTTTGGTTCATTGTAACACATTGAATCAAGCTATACTTTTTAGCTTTGAGATGACAGGTGTGGTGGGTAAAGATAAGTCAAGGACACATTTCTTGGCTTTGCCACTGGCTCTTTTGATCTTGGCAAGTCATTATCTTCACCATTCTTTTCTGGTTCCTAGATAGCTTCAGGGGCTTGGTTTTGTTTTCTGGTTTGATTCCGTTTTGCTGCTCTTGAAGAGGCAGAGTCCTAAATCGGTTTATTTCTAACGAGCATTAGGAAGAAATTTCTCATGACAGTATATTAATAGTTTTGAGAAGTAGTAAAATAGAAAAATTTTGCCGTTCTCTATTGGTTATAGTCTTTTAAATGCTTTAAAGAACCTTTTATTAAAATGTAAGACATTGTCAATCGTTATTACACAGTCTAAGTAAAAAGTACAGAAGCTAAGTTTAAGATATTTAGAATCAGTGTCACAGCAAATCTATGACAATATTAAAATTCAATTGCTTGCATAAAAGTAACGCTCCATCTATCCAGTATAACTTTATTTGGATCAAAGTCAAAATCTCCTTAAAAGTGTCTCTCTGATTAAGGAACAAATTTAAACTACTTGAAGCTGTTTTTCATTGGTTTCAGTTATGTGAAGATGCAAGCCTTCCTTTTTTTCTTTAAAATGTAAGTAGTTACTTGCGTTTAAGAAAACTACAGATTATGTAATTCAAGTTTTGGGTCAACTCATTATAGAACGATTTAACTTTTTGAAGAGATTTAAATAGGCTCAGATGCTCCATATAGCGTTTCTTCTCTTACTATGATAAATAACTTCAGCATTAGTAGAGACATATTAATAACACAAGAGAATGAGATTGCAAATCTTGTGTCTCAGGGTTCTTTTTCTTCTACTTAATTAGTCTGATTGCAAAAAAAGCTTCCTACGCAAAAGTAATTGTTATCCAGAGGACTAATACGAGTGATAAACTCAAGGGGTTTTTCCAAGTGAAAATGTTTGAGGAAAGAAACTTGGGTGAATCAAATGGCATCTGTGAAGTGCACTGTGTGTGCTCAGGGCTTAATTTTTAAAAAAACTCAGCAGTTCATGTTTAACTGTGCTGGTAAATTAAGATTCAGTACTGTCATGCAGAAACACTGTCTCAGAGAATGCTCTTAGTGAAAATTAATTATAGTTTGCCATTGTAGGTGCTAGGAATCGTGTGCGGTTGATGGCCACACGCTATTGTAGGAACATCATGAGTACTGTGCAGATACCTATATGGAGTTATTTGGGCTTTCCGTTTGGTCCTGTAGCACAAATACCAACATGGAATGGAACTCAGGAAATAGAGGCTAAAAACTTCTTCATCTTATTTGTCATATATTTAAGTTCTAACTTGCAGTTCACTGAATTCAGCATAATGGTATGCGCTGATTTATTTTAAATGTACTAAAATGACTTTTAAAAGTTTTGAACCACGTGTGTGTCTAAGCACTAATTTAGATTGACTGAGTTTTGTGTGGAGCCATGCTAAACCACCTTGTTTTCTACCAGCCACACTGCAGTCTTGATATTTAATGTGTTCTTGCCTGATATTGTAGTCATCAATTTTAACATATTAATTTCCCTGTGTACTTTATTATAAAATATTCAGCTATTTCCTGTAAACGCTGATAATGTGTTTTAGAAATAAAATTTGCCTGTGACTCATTCCAAGAAGACATTTAAACGTGCAAACTTCTTTTACTGCTTTTCTGTTTCCACATAGTTGCAGAGCTCTCGCTGACGATTACCATGCATATATAACACAATAGCTATTTTTATTCTTTTGCTACTGCTAGTGTACCTTGTGGAATCTGCCTTTAAACTCTATTACCCTTCCTCTGGGGTGTTTAAACTGCAGCTGTATCTGTCTTCTTGTTTCATTGAATGCATTATGTGTCAATGTCCACCCTATCTAGTTTCAATCTGAATAAAAATTAGTCCTTAGTTAGCATAAAAAGTCTCTTTATTACATTTATTTGAGCATCACCTAAAGCATCAATCCAGTTGTTTTCTGAAACCCTTAAAGCTGATGAACAGTAGTTCTAGAAAGTAGAGAAGGTTGCTCTGATAATCGTTTTAAGAAACAAAATGTTCTTTTTTTCTTGCATAGTAAAGCACAGAGTTGGTTTATAATATGTATGTAGTTTAAATGTTAAAAATGTTTAAATGTTAAAAGATAAATACCTAATAATATTTTGGTTTTAGTCAATTAATGAAATATCACTTAGTGCATTTTCTTATGCGTGCCTAATACTATTTGGCAATCGTTTTGAAATTACATAGTTTACCTCAAAATTCAAAGTATTCAAGCAATAGTTTAAACTGTTTAAAAAAAACCAAAAACAAACACAAAACCCAATGAAGCAAGTGTGGTTATAGCTCACATGGTGTTTCTAGAAATCATTTTAGTTAGCCGATTTGAATGCCCTGCTCTCATTGTGTTCTGTCTTTACTTCAGAATATTTTTTCATTCATGTGTTCAGTGTTTTTCCATGTAAATGCTACAAATCTCCCCAGTAGCTTTTGTTAATACAAATGTGCATCCTATAAAAGCTTGTTCTTTTTTACATTTAAATGTTTTACTTAACCGGCTGCTTTTTGAAATACAATGATGATATAGCTTAGAGAACCAGGAGATGGCAGTGTAGGATAAAAAAAAAAAATAGGGGTTCACTTAATAAAACCTGTCTCCTTCATAAATTGATTAGTTGGTGTTTTTTTTAATTCCTCTCCAAAAAAACCCCCTTAATTTCATAATAACCTATGCATTATTTTAGGGCTTGCTCATCCTGACAATGGTTAAGATTCTCTATTATTGTACTCTCGCTACATTTACTCTGTATGTTTATCTTCACTTGTCTGTTTTAGATCTGATACAACTCCAAAATATTTTTTTTCTACTGACTGTTTGTATTATTTTTAGCTTTGCGAATGCTCTCCACTAAATCTTTTTTTTGTAAGCATTTTACATGACAAAATTCTGAACTTTTTGAAAATGGCTTCTTTCAAGCCACTCTTTCGCTTTCTACTTTTCTGCACTGTTGTTTGTTGAGTATAGTAATAATTTAAACATTCAATGTCAGATCACTGTATTACAGTAAAATAGTTAGAACTATGTTTTCCTGTTTGTGGGCTGCATAAAATCATCGGATATGACAGCTGCTCCTTCTGCACCGCACAAGAACCAAGCAATAAAGAGCTGAAGTTCATTTAAGGCATTAGAAAATGCAGTTTACTTTTCAGGCTGGCACCGGGGAACATTCCTAAATGCCATTTTTGAATGATGCAGCCTAAAATGAGAGAAATTCTAGCATCCAAGTAACTTGAATGGACTGAAACCTCAGTGCTCCCTCCTCCTTTTCTCCCTGAGCTCTTGATATCATTTAGGCATTATTGGTATTAGATTATTTTATTAGATGGAGAAGATTAGGGCAGAAATTGTGTGTCTTGATAAGGATTTCCTTCTTTTTAATAATTTATTTCTTTTACGAATTAGCAACTGCCAGAGTGGACATGTGAATGATAAACAAATAGAGTTTTGTTGGATTTTTTTTGTTTGTTTTTTTTTTTGTTTTGTTTTTTTGGTAATAGTCACATTGAAACTCTTCAGAAAAGAAATACTACTACTATTTTATTCACAAGTGAATACATGACTAACCGAAAAAATGTACCACGACCCACACTATTTCTAAGGAATGTTATTTTGCTGAGAGTTGCTTTATAATATGAAATGTGTAAGCATATTTGTCTCCACAATGTTATTTCCTATAGTACTAGGTTATTTATTTATTTTTATATTTTGATGTGTGTGTGATTGCCAAATAACTTGGGCTTTCATAACAACTTTACTGGTAAAATATTTTTACTGCAACATTTGCAAATGTGTGCTTAAGGGACAGGCCAATATGATAGTTGACGTTTATCTACGAGACGGTGAAATTACCAGTGGATTTTTTTTATTGCACAACTCCAGCATAAAACTTGTGAGTATAAACTCACTGACAAGCTTTATAGATGGTGAGGAGCTTAACTGCTGTTGCTATTTGTGGGGAAAACTTCCTTTTTTGTAGGTATTATAATAAAACAGTTGTGGAGATGTTAAACCAGAGGCTTATTATTCTGACTGATATTATTCTGTATATTCTTTCTGCCATTGATGATGGGTTGCTAATAGGATAATGTATGTTGCCTCACATTGTATTTGATAACTTACATTAAATAGTACAAGAAAATGGAGCACAAGAAATAGTTCTAGGTTTAAGTTCAGTTACTGTTACTTGGATTGAACTTTTTTTAATAAGAATTTCCAAGCATAGTGTTTAGATTATATACCTACAGCTATTTGTAATCTATGGAAAGGGAAATTCTAGTTGATGGGAAGTTTAATGATATCTCACTTAATTCTGTACACAAATGAGGAATAAGTTCTTACAGAAGTTGAAATTTCTCGAAGTACGTGGTTTGGCTAATGCCGTGTTGATAGTAAGTAGTGTATTTAATTTGAAACTAGCTATAATGATTGCCTCTCTACATATCTCATTAGCACAGATGGATCTATGGCTCTGTCCTGCTAAATCTATATGTTGCTCTGAATGTCTTTACCTTTTTAGAAGATAATGTTTTTTCACAGTTTCTACCTATTGCCTTTATCTTATCAGGTTGATTTTTGTCAGTGTGTTTAATATAAGAATCCTTTTAAAAAGTAGACTAAATTTACTGTACGTCATCTCTTTGGGAACAGTGTTCTTTGAAGACATAAAGCGTACATTTATGGCATTTTCTAACTATTCAGTAAACTGTTTAAGGTTTAATGAAGTGGAAATCAACTTCCAATGCCATTTAAATATGGATTTAGTGCATAAGAAATTGTGTTCTATGGATGTTGTGTTTTGAATGATGATGTCAGAACTGAGTCCATGCAGCTAGACGTGGAGGAGTATACCTGGTGGTGTCGTGATTTAGAGTTCTTTTGAACCATCTTAATTATTCAGGCCAATATTGATCTATATTAGAATAATCCATGTGATTAGTTTTTATTTGCTGAAGACAATATTATGATATTGTTGAGGTGAAATGTATGAAATTGGTAGTCAAAACCTTCTGTAATTGCTCGATAATTTGTTCCCTGGTTTCTGTTTGGGATGATAATTGGAGTCTCTCTCTTCATCTAATTTGCTAAATATATTGGTGAGATTTCTTGTACAGTAAACAACAAAGTAGTAATGGTCTCTTCAAACATGGGCTCCTTTGTAAGATGGGAGGGGCAGGAAATCAATTCTTCTTCTGTTTACCAATTTCTTTCAGGAGATAAGAATCGCTTTGAGTTGACGTAGATTAATTATACAGATTACATCAATTGTCTTCATCAGAATCCTGTAATAGTAAATTAGTCTTACTAAAATGGTTAATAACTTCTGACAAAACAGTATTTAATGTCTGTTTTGTCTTTCCCCCCCCCCCCCCCCCTTTTTTTATTATTCTGGCTTTAGAAGTTTTTGAAAAGCAGATCCCCGAAGTTTAAACTCAAAAATGGAAAAAGAAACCAATGCTGACATTTAATTAGATTTTCCAGATGCTTTTTAGGAAGAACATGAAAAAGCTCCTGATAGTCTCTGGTCCTGTCATTTCAAAGTTCCTTACAGCTCTTCTTTAAAGATTTTTTTTGCTTAGACATAAATGTGTATTCATGGAAATGTGCAGCAGCTTTAAATATTCTCCCTAATGCTTAAGTATGCGGTTTTCTAGATTATTTCTGTAATAATCTGCTTCTTGAGATTTCTTGTTGTCTCAGTCTTAATTTAAGTATTCCATATTTAATAGTTGGCAAATGGTAGCAAAAAGAATCTCTGTTTCTATATAGTGGTAGTAAAAAACTTGAAAATACATTGCAAGCAGTAAGTTTTTGTGTGGGTGCGTTATAGGCAGGGTTCTCCTTTTGTCATGCTCTTTATGCTGTGATGATAGGTAGCAGAGGGCTGGATGTCACCAAGTAAACTATTCTCAGCTCTGAAATACTTTCACATTATGGAAAAGAAAAGAGAAAACGAAAGCTCAGAACTGCTGAGCTTCAGTGTTCTCTGCAAAATTACCTGTGGGGAGTGTGATGGTTATAGGAGCTGTTTGGGGAAAATAAATTTATTTATGGTCAGTGTGCAAGTATTTTCAATGGTTAATTTTATTCCTGTGCATTGAAGCAAAGACTGAATGAGGTCGGTATTCTAAATAAAGTTTTCCTATGTGTGTTTTCATCCTCTCTGTTTGCTGAATTGATGAGACGTGTAGTTCCAGGTAAAGCATACAAAAATACTCGAGTACATAGAAGGATGAAAACAATATTTTCATCCTCATTTTTTCCCCTTATAAGGCACGAAGTTGATATGGTATATCTGTAATTTTACTGGCTAGTTCAGTTTAGAAAACATCAGGTTGAGGGGGTGGGGAAGTTTGAGGAGTTTTAGATTTTTTTAACTTAACAGGAAAATACTGATTCCTTTTAGGTAACAAATGAAAAATATCTACACAAGCTTATTTTGGTACCCATTATGTACATTTTCACATCACATTGTCAACTGATGTTAATATACATGCATAGTAATATATATATATTTACACCAACAAAGATTTTAGTCCCCTAGATGCTGGAAATAAACACAAAGACTGAGGTAAGAAGGGACAAATGTCTTCATTTTATTTTTTTTTTATCCATTAATGAAACATAAAGGGAAATGTTGTTTTTCTAATGATTCTCTATATAAAGTACAAAGTCTAAACATGCATTTAGTTCTTTGCTGATTATAATACTGTACTAAATCAAAAATGACTGCAAAAAACCCCAACTTTCCTAAAGCCAGCTAAGTCTTTTTAAATGATGGTCTGGCAAACAAGAGATCCTTCTTTCTTTGCCCCCTTGTTTTTCCTTGGGGTAATGAAAAATGAAAAACATTGTGTAAATGTCAAAAACATAGTAAAGAATAAATCCTAGGGGTTGGTTAATGGAACCTTTCTGCCTGGTGGCAAGCAGCAGGCCCTCATCACTACAGCAGTTGGCACCAGGATGCTTTGAGCAGTAATATCTCAAGAACTGCGTACCACTTTTTATCACCAATCCCTAATTTACTCAGTCTCGTGGGCACCTGGTTTAAGCTGAAACAAAAAGCAATGAAGCTGCTATAGCATCTTCCATACAAATACCATCATACCATGGAGATTTACTATTTACCATCCAGATATTAAAAAAACACATAATATGGCATGAGTTATGAATACTATTTGGGTTTTTTTTAGCACAGTTCAATTATCGAGTTAAATAAACATATTTCTGTTATATGTTACATTTTGAAGTGTGGGTTTTGCTTTCTTTCGTGTCTTCAGCCATGCAGTCTGTGCTGTCGCAGTCGCAGTGGTACGCCACTTATGTTAATGGTATAAGAATAACAAGAAACTGAACTGAAGAGTGAAAACTAAAGTGTGGAAGATCCACAAAAAGAACAGTTAATAGCTCATGAAAATTATTGCTTGCTGTAGTAAAACTGAAAGTATTTATGCTGAGAAGTATATTCCTATTGATGGAATGGAGGTTTCTCCTGGAAAATCTTGAGCAGTTCAGAGACATTTCATGATCTCTGGTTGAGTATGCATACGTGGGGGTGTATGCATGTATTTAAAGAATGGGATTACATGATTTATTTAGGAAGGAAAAAGGATATTTATGGACTTCCGGTTATTTGTTAGATTTTTCTCCAGTAAGTGAGAAGTGGAAATTGGAAATTGCTGTCCACAGCTCTGTTTACAAGCAGATTTAGGGCTTTTTTAGACACAGCAGCTTGGCCAGTTGCTATGAGGTAAAAAAAAACCCCACCTGATTAAGACAGTAAAATTGCTTGAAGGCTTCAGAATAACTTAAGAGTGCTCATTGCTTATTGAAGGTTTTCTGGATGATGCGAAAATATGTTGCTAGGAGTATACATGCTGGTTTTAGGAGGAAATTGGGAAGTATGCCATTGTCTCTCATAAAGAGTTGTAACAAAGATAAAGAATGTGCATTGGTTTTTTTTTTAAAGCAAAAGGTACTGGATTTCTCAATCAGAAATCTCTTATGTTGCTGGTGACTCCAGACAGATGATTGTCTCGGTTTCCTCATGCGCTGTTTGCTGCCCTGTTGTTCTCTTCCTGCACTGAGAGGTTTTTCATGGCAAGTGTTTTGTGGTGGATTCTTGATGCTTTCAGCAAAGAAGTTCAATGAAAGGTTTGCCTTTTCTCGTTTACCTGATCTCAAAGAAAAGGAGAAAGAGGATATCATACTCCACTGTGTTTCTCTGTGAATAGCTTACTGGATGTACGTGCCATCTATTATGCTTTGGTATGTTAATATCAATTAGGCATGTGTTTTTAAGATCTTAGGGTTATGTAAAGTAATATTTCAAATGTTTGATAGAAAATTTAGATTAGTAGTGGCATCATTTATATGGATGGAAGAGTGGCGAAAAGCCAGACTGGCTGTAGAACAAAATAAGATAAATGGAAATTCAAAGAAGACATTTTTAAATAAGTCAATTAGGGAATTACAAGTTGGTGTGCCAGTAGATTTTCACAGCAGGGAGGACAGCAGGGAAAGCAGAGTGCTAATTTTATTTTCATTAAGTGTTTCTAATAATCAGGATCAGAGGATTCTGCCACTAAGTGGTAAAGGAGGAGCAGTATGACGTTATAGACTTGCTCCATCGTTGACTCTGTCAAATGGCATCTATTTCACTGTGTTATAGTATGAAGTGTTTTCAAGTATTATTGAAGGAGCTATTCAAATTGAGAGTGAGCATATAAGTGACAGGATAGAACTCACTTGATATCTTTTCAGTTCTGTGGCTTTTATAAGTTTCAACAAGATCACAGGGCTACCTGTGATCACACTCTTTCCTCTCCTAATGGGAAAGATATTCGGCAGAACAAGAGTCCTGTTTAAGGGGTAAGTGTTGAAAACACAAACTGTTAGTTTAGATCACTAGAACTCCGTCTTTAAGCTAATGACATCATATGGTTTGCATTATCACACAATTAGTGCCTTGTGGGAAAACAGACCATGATTTCACATGAAAATCTTCAAATTTTCTGTCATTGCTAGGTCCTCTTAAGTCGTGGCTGTGGTTAGTAAATAAGCAGAGACATTGGCTTCGTATGAATAGAGGATTTCTTCTCTATGTAGAAGAAAAATCCAGTTTTGTACAGAAAATAGCTTGTTTAGGTAACTGTGATTTAGGTGCCACACCTGAATATGCATAAATGTAAGCAGAAGCATTCAAACAGAATAGTGCCCCTGGTAATGTGCCTTTTCAAAACTGGCACCACTGTCCCTCTCATTTAAATATATTCCTTCTGCAGAACTGCAAAGTAGATGACTGGCCCTGCGTTTGGTTTGGGTTTGCAGTACACCCATGATCTCCTGATCCATGTCCTGTCAGGCTCACTTAAACCAATCGAGGTTAATAGTAAAGTCTGTTTGGTTTTTTATAGAATTCCTGAATACTGTGTTCTGGGAACTTGCTGTAGACTTTCTGTTCTCTTCAAATTTTTTCTTAACTACCTTACTAAATACTTAAAATGATAAGAATAGTAAATCTATTATCAGATAATCATCTGCTGCAGTCTCTCTACTCATTTGCATGTTCTGATTCGAGCTTTGCGTTATATAATCTTAGTCTTTTGATAACATCCCAGTTATGAAGGGACTTTGCTTTACTCTGTTAATGGCATTATCAAAATGCTCTTGCAAGACAAGTTCTGGATCTAAATGGTAATCATTTGTCAAAATATGCCAGGGAACAACTAGGTTTCACATCCCAAGCTGGTCTGCAATTCTAGCATTCAAAGTCATTTTGAATTGAAGTTGACTTTTAATCAGTGAACTCAGGTTGCAAACGAAATGTCAGAACCCTATTTCATCAGATTCTGTAACCATTGCTTGGAAAACTTGAATAAGGCAATGGCAGGGGTTCTTTATTAAGTAACTCTAAGCCAATGCTCATTCAAAACATAAAATCGAAGACTTACCCGGAGTATAGGTTTGCCAACAGTTAATCGATTTAATCAAATACAATGTGCACCTATGCCAGAGGTTTCTAGGCTCCCTTCTAGACTGGGTACTTAGACTTTATTCTGATAATTGTATATATCTTTCTCTTTCATATTATATGTTGGGAAGTAAGGGTCCACTGAGTCCTTTGTTTTCAAGAGCGATGTAAAATAGTTGTGTTTTAAGCTCACACATTCGTGAACTCACGTTAGTTTGTTCATAGGTTTTAGTTTGTGGTAAGAGTATTATTACTTCATTACTGCATTATTACTGCATTAATTCTGCACAGATAATTCATTTCCATGATTTAGGATGTTCTTAATTGCTTTACTGAAGGGAGATTGAGCACCTTTTAAGTAAACAGCTGAACGATTTGCTATGACAATTCTGCCACTGTGCATTCACTTAATTTCCAATTAATCAAACATTCAATAAATCATTAGTATAATTACACCTGCTCAAATATTCCTACCCCAGCACATTAGCTACGCTCAGGCAGACTTTTACCAGCTGTGTGAATGGATTCATTTGTCTGACCCAGTTGGTATATCCCGAGTTGGCCTTGGGATATACAGCAGGCTCATGGTACAAGTGGGATTACTCAGTATGTCTGTCTGCTGATTCCTAGTCTCTTGTTGTAAGCTTTAAATCATACTTAATGTGCGTCTTTGTTGTTAGACTCTAAACAAACCAGGACATGCAATCTCAGTCTCTGTAATATTTTAAATACGACATTTTTTATGTCAGTATAGACACATTTTATATCTTGCAGCATAGGTTATGTTGCTTCAAAAATAGATTTACTGGTTACAGTTCGCCTGTATTTTATCTTTGATTTAGGAGTTGGAGGAGATTCATAATACTTTAATCCCTTAATACAAATACGTAAGATTTTTTTACATTATCTGAAGGTGTCGTGATCCATCGGGATAGTAAAACAGGTTAGCTTTCCTCTGGCAACCCATTCCATATTCTGCTTATACTTTATTTTTTTTTTACTGAGTATGCTTTGTGTAGTACTAAGGGGAAGTTCTTTAACCTAAAGGGAAAAGGCATCAAAGAATCTATGATCTCTCTAAAGGAAATTAGAGGTACACTAATTGGAAATTATTTTAATTACTTAAACATTTGTCAAGTTTCTTTCTTATCTGTTAAAAATAATATTGGTAGAATGCATCAGCATATGGGTTCTCTAGCCCTTTCAGTTGGTTGGAGCACTGAGTAAGACTCTCCTCTGTATTTTCATCTTCCCATGGCTTGGGATCTTGCTGCCATTGCTGAGAGAAATTTCTTAGTGCACAGAAAACAGGAAAATCTATAAATTAAGCTACATTTTGTTTCTGGATATTCCACTTGATATTTTTGAATAGGAGCTTTCCTGAGTGTTTATTTACATTTCTAGTAGTGACTTAGCAAATTAAGTGTACAGTCTTATTGCACCCGTGTAACATTTACTTTTGCAGTTTTCACCTTCTGAAGCTGACAAGGTTCTTTGTCTCACCATTTTATTTCGGTTTCCCTCATCCCAGTCCTTTTCACACCTTCAAAATGTCCTCCCAAGTCTGAAGTCATTTAGCTTTACTGAAGTTGGGTGTAAATAATTTATTACCCTGAAACATAACAGCCTAAGAAATTAATAATCATAAACAACGGTGCGGCTTTTCGTTGCCTAGGGAGAGCTTCACAGTCTGAGCAGAATCCTCTACATCAGCTGAAGCATGGATATAAAACTTCACTTCACTTGTCATTATGAGATCCTTCTCAGGAGTTTCCTTGAAGGATCTACCTTTGTTTCTTTTCTGGCTTATCAAGTGCAATGGAATGTGTGGATGTTTTCCTTAATTTCTTTAGCTATTTAGTTAAAAATATTATTATAACATCTTATTTTTTAAAAAAATTGCCATTCGTTTGACCAATATCGTGTAACAGATCTTCTCTTCCAAAATATTTCTTGTCCCTCTGAATCTGGAGAGGGAGAATATTATTCATGCTTCACATTTTCAGAAATACCTTATCAGATGAGGAGTGTGTTACATGCTGAAAGTATTGTCTTTGCAATTGGTTTGAAATACAAAAACAACCTCCAATGCGGACAAACTTTTAATTAAAGAGCCAAAAGGATTTTGACATCCTTGGTTGGGTACCACAGGTGTGGAAAATTGCCTTGGTGGACAGCTGCTTTGCCCACATATCGACCTTCATCCCAGTTTAAAATAAATAATGTAAAAGTATAGCATGTAAAAATGCAGTAAGCACCTGAAGTTAAAAGAAGCAGAAGGAAAAAGACTTGAAAGTGCTCCCAAAATATGCTTACATGCTTAGAAAAGACAGAGACAAGGCTAGATTAAAAAGAAATAATGTTAAAATATGGAAATGCACGTTGAGGAGAAAACTTTTATCATCATTTTAACTGTACCACACAATCTAACAGTACCCTGTTGAGGAGGACAAATCAGTGTCTGTCATGCCAAACTGGATTCTTCTTTATGCAGAAAAATTGAATTAATGTTGTTAGAATTTTCTGACAGCAGTTAGAAACACGCAGGTAGCAGTTCCACAGCTAAACCATGCCACGGCATAGACAAATCCGTTTAATGCTACCTGTAGCATAAATTTTATTTCAAATGAAGGGGAATTAGCTTCCAAAATTGCCAGGTTGAGTTTTTTTATGGACTGTTTCAACAGGTGGAACAAAACCACCGTGTAAGCAGGTATCTGGATGATGGAAGAATCAAAGGAGATTTAAAATGCCTCACTGTGCACGCATTTCTCCCCCAGATACGTTCCTCCCTTTCCACCCCGCCATTGTACCCGATGGCAGGGACTCCTGGAAGGTCTTTATAGGTATGGGGCACTTGGAAAAGGGGAATATTATGCATTTTGTAGAAGGCAGTGAACACAGAAGGCTACTGTTTTTGCGGGCGGAGGAAGATTTACGAGGCCTAATAGTTTTAATATGATTTCTCCCATCTTTTTATTTTGAAATCTACAACAGTTATGACTTTTTTTTATATTTGATGTCACATTCTGATGTCAGTCAGATATATTCTTTTTTTGTTATTATGTTGTGATAAGTCCCTTTTTAAGCCTGACTTACAGTCAAGCTTGTATTATTTTCAATAGTCTAATGAAATAATCTCTCTGCAGCTGAAAAAGATCTGTGTAACTCTTTCCAAAGTACATGTTTTTTGATGACAAAAAGGAGCAAAGTGGATACCATTTGAAATCATAATTTATATTGTGTGGAATTAGGATTTTTTTTGAGGACTATCTAGGCTTTCCGATACGTTATCAGAAGGAGTGTTCTATGAGGTACTGAAGCGACCTCATTATTTAATATTAACAGTCGATTAAACTTAATATAGTGAGTGTCATATCAAAGAAGATATTAATAATTGTGAATTGCTTTACCTTTTGAAGCCAGAAGGAGTTTCTGTGGTGATAACTTTAAAGGCTTATTGATGTTGTTACATCCTTTTCTCGGATTAATAAAATCTTTGGGGGTTTTTTTTGTACTATGTTTGGATAGTCTACAATTACATGAGTTTTATGAGCAATCTACATTAAAGGCCATTGTCATCAATACAGAGTGAATTGTTTGGCCAGGATTTTATTTGTGTGTTGTTTCTCTGTGCCCAGATGGATGTTTTTGTTTACCATCTTCATCAACAAGGAATCTCAAAGCATTCCAACATCTGTGGGAGGATTAAGCATTTGTTTGATTATTTCCAAACTGCAAACAACAGCCTAGGATTTTCTCTTGGAAAGAGATGTCGA
The DNA here is from genome assembly GCF_017976375.1 of Cuculus canorus. NCBI lineage: Eukaryota > Metazoa > Chordata > Aves > Cuculiformes > Cuculidae > Cuculus > Cuculus canorus. The sequence goes on from NW_026527845.1 coordinate 107,509, forward strand.
TATTTTTGTACTTCATTTGTAAAGAAAGAAGTTGTTTCCATCATTGCGGAATGGGTGGGAATCTGTGGATGGGTGGGAAATTGCATAGCGGAGTGTGAGAAGGAACTGCTTACTCTGATGATCTGATGCTGCAGGTTCTTATGGCTTAAAATCATCTGTCATTTCAGAGGGAGTTTGAAAAAAGCACAGATACAGGGCACAGGGCAAGTGCTTCACAGCTTCATCTGTTAGCACAAAGTTGATTTTCATCCCAAAGGGCAAAACTCTGAGCAGTGATCAGTAGATACTGCTTTTACAACTGTAGTCCTCAAGGATGTTCCTAACAAAATTTAATAGGATTTTGAACAAGATCATGAACTGTATCGCTTTGTGATGCTGGAGGAAGGACGTAAAGGATCTCAAAGAGAAGAAGAAAATAGGATTTTTTTGCATTGCCTATGCATCAGTAGCTATAGGTATCAAACAAACTGAAGAAAATAGGCATATTTGATGTTGACAGAAAGGATGTCTGTGCCAAATAATTTGAGAAGTTATTGAAGCATATTTCATCCTGGTAGAAATGCATCCATAACCCTGACAAGGCCAGGTGCCAGCTTAGCAAGGAGAAGACATTTGCCACCAGTTGTAGCGGCTTGTCCCACCGTGGGACTGGCTCAGGTTGAATGTCCTACATGTTAAAAAGATTCTTTGCTGCATTTGGCTTTCTAGTCCCTTCACCTCATTCATTTTGGCATCCATAGACGTTGTTCTTCTGAAGTACTTCTCTTTCATTACCATTTCACAAATCTCTTTCAATCCTTACTCTAATTTGTGCCAACAAATGCTGATTTTTATGCAGTCGGTGCCTCAAAGTATCTTGTAAATATAGTCATATTAATTGTTTGGTTTTTAAGTATAGAATTTTCTATTACTATTTTCCAAAGCACTTGTAACCTAATCCCTTCCTATTTATGTTTTGATGGTGATTTGGGTGGGTTTTTTTTTGTGTGTTTGTCTAACTACAAGTTAAATTTTGCATAGGCTATTTTTATTAGCTTTTTAAATGAAATATTGTATTGTAGGTTCAGTTGTTAGCATGCGTCGGCTGCTGCTTTTCTTCTTTTTTTTTTTTTTGAGTAATCGGTGTTTTTTTTAAAAGGGATTGGAGGCAAAAGGAGAACTGGACATCCCTACCCTTCATCCCTTGCTAAACATCAAATAAATAAACAAACCAAACCCCCCCAAAATCCCCAACTACAAAAAAGGAGAAAACCCCACAACCAAACAACAGAAATAAATCAACCCTAAATACCCTTTAGGACAGAAAGTTTTCCCATTGGCAATTAAGATACCAAATCTCTCTTCTGATGAAGCTAAATGTAATGCTTTCTAAGACCTCATATACTTTTTGTTTTCCATCACAGCATCCCATTGTGTTTTTCTGATGTTCACAGAAATATTATACCATTCTGCGATGTAACAGTTTAGGATGATCCTAAGGAAATAATCTGATTGAATTCTTAGCCTCCTGTGTTGAACTTGATGGCTTTTAACTTCTAGCAGACATTCCTACTCATCACTTGTTCCACCAACTTTATATGTGGATGGAGTCTCTATTATGTAAAAAAAAGAACATTGTCTGTGCAATTTTGTGCCTGAGTTCAAAGAAAACATAACTTTGTTTTACCAGTCCAGGAGGGGGCAGTAAATTTCTTTTTATTGTTATTGTAAGTCAGTCCAACATTCTTTTCACCATGAAAGACTCTGGTCTTAAAAGTGGCTTTTTCTTAATAAGAAACCACCATCTTTACTCCATGATTTTTTTTTTTTAAAGACTTCCGATGAAACAGAACAGACTTTCCAAAACTCTATGCTTAATTCATCATATTTTCTTCACATTTGTAACCCTAATATTCATGTGTATATGAATGCAGAGGAATCAAACTCATTTTGAATACATGCTTCCAAATTGCATGTTTGCATTTTTTAATGTGTTACAGTGAAATTCAAATGAGTAGAATTAAAAAAAATAGTTTGTATGAAGGAAAATAATTTTTTGAGTGGTTTTTATGATTCCAAGTTATTACCTTTGCTTTACTTGGAGATAAAATGGAAATGATTATTCACTAGGAGAAGGAGAAGTGTAAATCTAACGCATATGACATTCATTTTAGGAGGACAGCAAGCTTGTATAGTCAGTTGATTCTTAGGAGTTTAGTTTTTGCTTTTGGGTGAAATTATTAGCGTGAAACTTCAGGTATAATTAAAGTGGCCCCCTGATTCTGCCACGTTCTGCTCTACCACAGGCAGAATTCAGGAGGAACATCCTCCCTGTCCTTGTATTTTAGCTGTCCTAAACTGGAAAGAAAAATGAATGAAGTTGGTTTATACGTATTACGGATATTATAGCTTAAACATACCCTGTGTGTTTTCTTTACTCTTTAGAAATGTTGTATCCTTAAGCAGCAACACTAGTGA
>NW_026527845.1:409978-530816 GCF_017976375.1 Cuculus canorus
TTTGTCCCAAATATTGAAAGATTATGTGTACGGTTTCAATCGGTATCAAGTATTTTCCAAGACAAAAAAAAACAGAGGAAGAAGGGAGAATTACAATGAGAATGGTAAATCCAACTTTAACATGTGGAATAATTGGCGAAATGTATTAGTGACTTTGTGCCTAATATAGCTGTAGGAAAAGCATTAGGAGAAGTAGATAAGCTAGGTTGCTGGGCAGCTAAACAAACAAATTTAACTTCACATTTAATTTCTGAGCTTGCAATAGATGTTAACTCAGTAAGACATGCTATGCTTCAGAATCGTGCAGCCACTGACCTTTTATTATTAGCACAAGGACATGGGTATGAAGATTTAAAGGAATGCGTTGTGTGAATTTATCGGATCATTCTGAATCAATACACCATCAACTGAAGCAGTAGTAAGATTTGATGAAACAATTAAAACATAACAATAATCCAGATTAGTTAAGGCAATTGTTGTCTGGATGGGGCATCAGAGGTTGACTTCAAGAACTAGTTATGAGAATTGAATTCATTTTACTGGTGATCTCTCAGATTTTAATGATAATTCCTTGCATACTATAATGTATCCAAGGAATGATAAAAAAGCAATATCAACAACTACATGCTCTGGTAGTTCTCGGAGAAAAGAAAGAAGGAATTGTAGAAATATTTTATATTAACGAAGGCTACGATGCCCTTGAATGACTATAAATGGTGCAGTGAGAGGAAACAACTGATAGCAGCAGTAGGCTGTGGCTGTATGCCCAGAAGCTGAGAGGGAGGTGTGTTAGAAAAGTAGAAATCGTGATAACGTAGGGGAAAAGCGTGTAAAATATGCAAAGCTAATTAACCAAGTGAGCATTTGATCTAGGCGCGTGGACAGTAGCAACTAACCAATAGTAGTATAAACTTATACATTATTAGAATCACACAATCATTAAGGTTGGAAGAGACCTCTAAGATCATCCAGTCCAACGGTCAGCCCAACTCCACCGTGCCTGCTAAACTATGCCCTGAAGTGACCCCCACACATATTTTTTGAACCACTCCAGGCATGGAAACTCAACAGCTTCCCTGGCAGCCTCTGCCAGTGCCTCAACATTTCTTCAGTAGAAAAATGTTTCCTACCGTCCACTCTTAGCCATGCCACCCTCCCAGTACAACTTGAGGCCATTCTCTCTTTTTCTATCATTCGTTCCTTGGGAGAAGAGACCAGCACCAACTTCACCACAATCTGCTTTCAGGGAGCTTCAGACAGTGATGAGGTCCTCGTCAGCCTGCTCTTCTTCCTCATGACCCTTGTTCTCCTCATCTTTCCCCAGCTCTGTTCCCTTCTCCAGATGTGCTTCAGTCCCTCAGCGCCTTTCTTGGAGTGAGGGACCCAAAACTGAACCCAGGATTGAAGGTGTGGCCTCACCAGTACCCAATGCAGGTGCACGAGCCCTTCTCTGCTCCTGCTGGCCACACCATAGCTGATTCAAGCCAGGATGCTCTTGGCCTTCTTGACCACCTAAGCACGTTGCTGGCTCATGTTCAGCTGCCGTCGACCAGCACCGCCAGGTCCTTTGCTGACAGGCAGCTTTCCAGCCCTCTTCCCCAAGTCTGTAGTGTTCCAAGGCATTGTTAAGGCCCAAGTGCAGGACCCAGCACGTGGCCTTGCTGAACCTGAACTGGTTGGCCTCGGTCATAGATCCAGCCTGTCCAGATCCCTCTGCAGAGCCTTCTTGCCCTCCACCAGATCAACATCCCAAACAATTTGGTGTCACCTCCAAAATGACTGAAGGACCACTAAATCCCCTCACCAGAGCTCTGGGGACACTGCTTGTGGCCAGCCACCAAGTGGATTGAGCTCCATTCTCCACAACTCCCTGGGCTCGGCCATGCAGACAGTTTTCACCCAGTGCAGAGCGCGCCTGTCCCAGCCATGGGCCACCAGCTTCTCCAGGAGAAAGCTGAGGGGGACGGTGTCTAAGGCGTTACTGAAGTCCAGCCTCTCTCTCTGCATTTCCCTTCCAGAATGGCACGTTACACAGTTTATATGTGTGTTTGTCTTTGCCTTCCCCATGAATTGAGAGTTATTTTACTGTAAGAGACAACTGAATATTTGCAAGCTGCCTAAGAATGAATAAATTAGTTAAAATGAACCAATTGGTGTCATTTCACTTCAATTCACTTCCCAAAATTCCATTTTATTGAACCATACTCCACTTCAATTTGGTTCCCAGACCTTCATTTTATTGAACCACATTCATGTCTCCCCTGGGACAGGAGCCCAGGGTGAAGAAACATAGATTGTGATTTATTAAAGTGAAATTGAATCAAATCCTTTCGATTTGGGCCCACCAAGAGCAAAGAATAAGACTGAAGGATGAAAAAAGGCCCTGGAGCCTCTAAATTGCTCCTGGCAAAGCTGCGGGAAGTGTAGAGAGGACACGGTAGGGATCACAGATTCACAGAATCACAAGGTTGGAAAGGACCCATTGGATCATCGAGTCCAACCATTCCTAACACTCCCTAAACCATGTCCCTAAGCACTTCATCCACCCGTTCCTTAAACACCTCCAGGGAAGGTGACTCGACCACCTCCCTGGGCAGCCTGTTCCAGGAGCCAATGACTCTTACTGTGAAGAATTTTTTTCTGATATCCAACCTGAACCTCCCCTGACGGAGCTTCAGGCCATTCCCTCTTGTCCTGTCCTCTGTCACTTGGGAGAAGAGGCCAGCTCCCTCCTCTCCACAACCTCCTTTCAGGTAGTTGTAGAGAGTAATAAGGTCTCCCCTCAGCCTCCTCTTCTCCAGGCTAAACAACCCCAGCTCTCTCAGCCGCTCCTTGTAAGACTTGTTCTCCAGCCCCCTCACCAGCTTTGTTGCTCTTCTCTGGACACGCTCCAGAGCCTCAACATCCTTCTTGTGGTGAGGGGTCCAGAACTGAACACAGTATTCAAGGTGCGGTCTCACCAGTGCCGAGTACAGAGGGAGAATCACCTCCCTGGACCTGCTGGTGACCCCATTTCTGATACAAGCCAAGATGCCATTGGCCTTCTTGGCCACCTGGGCACACTGCTGGCTCATATTCAGTCGGCTGTCAACCAGCACCCTCAGGTCCTTCTCTTCTGTGCAGCTCTCCAGCCATTCTTCCCCCAGTCCGTAGCGCTGCATAGGGTTGTTGTGCCCCAAGAGGAGGACCCGGCATTTGGCCTTGTTAAACCTCATCCCATTGGTCTCGGCCCAGCGGTCCAGCCTGTTCAGATCCCTTTGCAGAGCCTCCCTACCCTCCAGCAGATCCACACTTCCTCCCAGCTTAGTGTCATCTGCAAACTTGCTGAGGGTGCACTCAATGCCTTCATCCAGGTCATTGATAAAGACATTGAACAGGGCTGGACCCAGTACTGAGCCCTGAGGAACTCCACTTGTGACTGGCCTCCAGCTGGAGTTAACTCCATTGACCACCACTTTCTGGGCCCGGCCATCCAACCAGTTTTCAACCCAGGAGAGTGTGCGCCTGTCCAGGCCAGAGGCTGACAGTTTCTGCAGCAGAATGCTGTGAGAAACTGTGTCGAAGGCTTTACTGAAGTCCAAGAAGACTACACAGCCTTTCCCTCATCCAGTATTCGAGTGATTTTGTCATAGAAGGCGATCAGGTTAGTTTGGCAAGATCTGCCTTTTGTAAACCCATGTTTCCCTCTGTCATAGTCATGACAGAGTCATGAGACATAGTCATGAGACTCAGAATCAGAGATTCCAGTGGCACATCTGTACACGCTACAGGAATTGGAGACAGGACACAGTGGGGATGTTTCCCTCTGCCGTAGCCATGAGACCTGGAGCCAGAGGTTCTAGTGGCACATCTGGACACACTGCAGATGTGCAGCAGGAAGGGCTCGGAGCTGCTGCAGCCGCTCTGCCTTTGGCATCATGTGCTGTGGCTCCTGCATCCCCTGCACCTCAGGACTTGTTTGCCACAGGCTCACAAGCAGAGATGTGCTTGTGCAAAGTGAACTATGGGGCAGAGCCCGTGGTGCTCCTGTTTCCCAGTTTCCCCAGCCTCAACCGACCCTTCAACACTTCCTTGTGTCACCTCTTATGGGACCTAGGAGTAAGGTGGGACTGTCCATCCGTCACATGGAATTACCCGAGCCCTGACCAGTGAGTGGGGATTTGCTGTCACCGTGGCAAGAGAAGCGATTTGCTGGCCCAGGGAAGGCAGTCCTTTGTTGGTGTCCTTCTTTCCCATTGCTCTCTCCGCTCCTGTGCCCATCAGGAAGGTTGTGGAGCAGCAATGACCAATTGCAGTCACAGCTCAGGACCAGGATCCAGCTGGGGCAGATGGAGGGGGCAGAGGCCCCGAGGATCTATCCTGGCCCCCAGGTTCCTGCATGTTGGCAGCTGGGCTTATGCTGGTGGATTCAGACCTTTCCTAGGGTCACACTCCAAATATCCACTGGCTGCCGTGTTGTACAGTGTCTCCTGACACAGACCCCGGAGGATAGCCATGAGGAATTCCTGAGGGAAACCAAGCCAATTGCCATAAAACAGGAGGTGGCAGCACATGGAAGGGACTGGGTGAAGCCCTTCATCCACCTGCATCTTCTGCCACCTCTCCTGCTCAGTGGTGGCTGAGGGCGCTCCCCGATTTCCTTGTTCTGCTTTTGCACACAGACCAGTTGGGTCTTTTCCATCAGCTTCAACTGAGGGTCTGCCCTGATTTTTATCCCATGGGGTGTAAATCATAGAATCATAGAATAGTTAGGGTTGGAAGGGGCCTCAAAAATTATCTAGTTCCAACCGTCCCGCCATGGGCAGGGACATCCCAATAGCTCAGGCTGCCCAAGGCCCCATCCAGCCTGGCCTTGAACACCCCCAGGGATAGGGCATCCACAACTTCTCTTAGCAACCTGTTCCAGGGTCTCACCGCTCTCATGGTGAAGAAATTCTTCCTAATGTCCAGCCTAAATCTGCCTCTCTCCAGTTTATACCCGTTCCCTCTTGTCCTATTACCACAAGCCTTTATGAAGCTTGAGAGGGGCTATTCATAAAGGCCTGTGGTAAGCAGCCACCCCCACCCCTGCTCCGGCCACGGCGTCACTGCTGCACGGGCAGGACACATAGAATTGGCCGAGCTGAAGAATGCCCTCGAGGGACCTTGAAGAAGTGGACAACAGAGGTACAACATTTAGAAAGATCATTTTTGAAATATATCAACCATGAGATGTTATTTTTGAAAATGAAACAATTGTGGTTGTTAATTCAACAGTGAGAAAATGAATATTATAGATGTCATCATCACAGTCATACCAATTTGCCAGGATTTTGTGCAGAAGGTAATGCCAGAGCAGATCAGTTAACACAACCAGGTTTTGTATCCCCAGTGCCTAATACATGGCAACAGGCTCGCATCTCCCATGAACTTTTTCACCAATCAGCTAATGTGTTGAAAAGACAATTTAATCTATGGATATCAGAGGCCAAAGCAATTATACAAGCGTGACCCGATTGTCAGCAGTGTAATAAAGGGCCCAATGTTGCAGTCAATCCTCGTGGATTGTATTCATTACAGTTGTGTCAGACAGATGTCACACATGTCTCAGAATTTGGGAGATTATAATACATACATGTGTCAATAGATATCTATTCTTTGGCAATCAGTATGACAGCATTGAGTGGGGAGACTTCACGGCACGTTCAGACACATTTTCAACATGCATTTGCAACCTTAGGAGTCCCAAACCAGATAAAAATGGATAATGGACCAGCATATGTTTCACAAAGTACAAAAAAATTTTTTGAACAATGCGGAGTGCAACATCTTACCAGCATTCGGCATTCCCCGATGGGACAAGCAATTGTTGAATGAACAATTAAAAACTGTTTGCAAAAACAAAACCAGGGGGACTTAGGAGAATCACCATCAAATAGCTAAAGGTACGAATTGCTAAGGTACAATATGTAATGAATTTCTTGCTGCTACCAGGAGAAAGTTTAATCCACCAATTGTGAAACATATGCAAACCATGTCCACAGGAATGTTAGAACACAAAAATCAGGCAAAGGTAATGGTAAAAACACAGGAAGGAAAATGGGAAGGACCACTTCAGTTAATAATGTGTGGATGAGGGTATACTTGTGTCATTATAGATAAAGGAACATGCTGGGTACCAGAAAAGTGGATGAGACTGTATATAGAGAAGACAACGTGGATTCAAGATGAAAATGACTTGGACAATATGGACAGTAATACTGGATGTTGAATTGTTGGTTGGAATAAAAAAATCATGTCACGAGATGGAATACTTTTATTAATGGTTTTTATAATGTTAATAATAGTTCTTTGTATTATGCATTGCTCGCAGAGGCAGTTAGAAAGAGCTTTTAATACTAAAGCTGTAGTTGAAAAACAAAAAGGGGGAATTGTGGGGAGTTTTTCACTTGGCGCTGGTGCACGGAGCATGGGGCTGCCCTGCTCCTGCCCTGGCTCTGGCCACCACGGAGCTGCTGCATGGGCAGGACACATAGAATTGACGGAGCTAAAGAATGCCCTTGGGGGACCTTGAAGAAGTGGACAACAGAGGAACATAGCCAGGAAAGTACCTATGAAAAGTAGAAGAACAAAATAAACAATTGTAGCCTTCTGATGCTTAAAGCAGTAATTGGGACTGTGTGTGAATAGGGAGTGATCAGTTATCTGTTGACCAGTTATTTTGAAGTTTGAGCACAGGGACAGTTGGTTGTAACCAATCAGATAACACCATGTTTTTTGAAATTCAGCAGGGCTGTATAAAAGCAGCCTGTTTTTGCAATAAGGGGTCTTCTGCTAATACAAGTTCAGGAGTCTGTGCCTCAATCCCTTCATTTGCACAAAGCTACTACTTCCACCTCACACGGAGGTGATCCAGATTGTACAAGCCTCAGGCTTGCGGTTGCTGGGTTGGTTCTGAGGTATGAGGGGCACCTGCGGGCTGGGGGGAGCTGCAGGGGCCATTTCATTCTCCTGCAGTGGCTGCAGGAGTTGGCTCTTGGGGGTGCCGGGGCTCTGGCTGTCTGGGTATGAGGGGCAGCTGCTGGTTTCCATCAGGGGTCTTGGACCTGCAGAGAGGGCTCTGCGGAGAGAAAAGGTGGCTGAAGCCTCAGCATGAAGCTGCATAGTTCCACACCCTGGGCTGGGAGCTGCCAGCACAGCGTGGCCGATGGGGACACTGGCACCACCACGCAGGGGGATTCCTCTGGGCAGGTTCTCTGGCAGGAGCATGTCCTGGTGCATGTCTTGCTTTCCAGGGCAATCTCGGCCCCTGCTCTTACCTGTCCTGACCTGGCTTTGCCCATACCTGTCACTCATGTCCAGGCAGGGTCAGCGTGAGCCAACCCTGGCTCTGGTCAGAGGGGGCTCTGAGAAGGAGGACCAGGAGTTCAGATGCCAATTAAAGCACCTGACAGCAGCAGAAACCTCAGCAGAGCATTTTGGCCAAGCTCTCCTTCACCGCTTCCCAGCACCCTGAGCAGAAACACCTCTTGGCTACAAGCAGCCCTAGCAGGAAGTCGTGGGGGAATCAGTAACTCACTTTTCTCTCTTTCTCCACATCCAGAACACAATGCCACACACCAGGATCATAACCACGAGAGAATGCAGGGCTCCTGCTGCGCCCATCATCAGGTACAGTCGCACATCTTGAGGCCATTTGACACTTGTGGTTGTCTTGCTGAGCACACCTGGAGGAGCAATTGAGGATGTCAGTCCATCCTGTGCCCCTCCGGAGAGCTCAAATTGCGTTTGCCACGGCCAGGATGTTCTCTGTTTCCCTCCAGCGCTGCTGCCTGGGGACTCGCTCCCAGCTTTTGGGACAGGTTGTACCATCCAACAAAATTCAGGCAGCCAGGAGAGCAGGTGGGGAATGCAGATCCTTGACCAGTTGCTCATTTCAGAGACACAGATAAAACCCATCCCTGCAGCAGGGAGGGCCATCTCAGCCCTCCCTCCTCCCTGATGGGTGACACCGGGTGAGCACGGGACAGCAATTACCGGGCATGCAAGTGGCTGGCATCACATCTGCTCCTTTGGCAGGGACAGGCACTGAGCCACTGCTCTCTTCCAAGAACACCTCCTTCTGCTCTGCTTCTCTGTCCATCTCTGGAGAGAGAGAGTGGGAAGTCAGATGAGATGGAACCGTTCCCCTCAGGGGGGTTTCATATTCATGAGGAGATCCTCAAAGACACTGGCAAAGTCTAGGAACAAGGTCTGGGCTTTTAGGGCTGTATCCGTCACTGCTCCAAGCAGCAGCCACACCTGCCCTGCTGGACATCAGGCCATGGCAGGCGATCTGCTGGCCTGAGCTGGACGGGGTGTGTTTGTGGTGATTGCATGGTGATGCCACAGCCCTTCCTTCAGAGAGGACGAGAAGCAGCTGCAGCCAGGCCAGCGGGGAAACAGCCCTTGGGAGAAGGCTCCTTTGTAAGACCCTCAGACCCTTCCCTGTGTGCACCAGTATGGTCACACCCGTCCCATCCCAGCTGTGGGTCTGCACACAGGGCATAGAGCACAACCAAAAAGTTGCTGAGGCGGCACCTTCCCCAATGTCCAGCACTGGCAAAGGGCATCCAGGCTTGCCTGGAACCTCACTGAGCCTGGAACAGGCCCCCAGCAGCTGTCTCAGCACTGGGCTGGAATCACAACCGGCAGCAGAGGCTGCACCATCGTTTGCCAGCACTCACAAGGTGTGAGACCCAGCACCACTGCTGCCAGGCTCTGACCTAGCTCTTCCTCCTAGGCAGGACTCCCTGGAGCTCCCACCACCCACCAGCTCCAAACTCAAGCTCAATCAGTGCTGGCTTTGCAGCTGCACTGGGAGCTGCTCAGTCTCTGAGGGGCCGGCAGAGACAGCTTTGCAAAGCAAAGCACCCCAGGGCCATCACTGACCCATTCCCTCTCTGCTCTCCTCCACTTTGGCCATGGAAGGAGTGACTTTCATTGCACACAAAAAGAAGATGGAAAGGGAAAGTCTCGTTCCTCCCGCTGACTGACCTGAGCGGTCGCTCTCAGACTCAAGGGCAGGATCAGGCCAAGGAGTTAGGAAGCTGTTGTCTGTGAGAGCATCTGAAATAAAATTGCAAGGAATGAGATCTCCACGCAGTGTCCACGTGTATTCTTTCAGGGCAAGGGACATTGGAAACTCACCTCCAGGCTGTGCCACGGGCTCCAAACCAGCTTCCAGCTGAGCAGCTGGAAAACCACTGCCACTACCCTCACCTAGAATAGAGCACAGAGGAGAAACATGGTATGAGCTCCAGGGAGTCCTGCCCAGCAGAAAGGTCTCTGTCAGAGCAGCCTCTGCTGCTGGTTGCGTTTTCAGCCAAGAGCCGGGTCAGCTGCTGCTCCAGTGTTACCAGTATGGCTCAGAGCTGGTCTGTGCAGACCTCAGTGCACAGATTGGATTGGCGGGCATGTGCTCTTTTCCACATCTGTGCATCGGCCATGGAAGAAGCATCATTGCACATGGGAAGAGCCAATTCCCACCTCCCTGATGGGTGACACCGGGTGACCGCAGGACAGCAATTACCTGTCATGCCAGTGGCTGGCATTGCCTCTGCTCCTTTGGCAGGGACAGGCACTGAGCCACTGCTCTCTTCCAAGAACACCTCCTTCTGCTCTGCTTCTCTGTCCATCTCTGGAGAGAGAGAGTGGGAAGTCAGATGAGATGGAACCGTTCCCCTCAGGGGGGTTTCATATTCATGAGGAGATCCTCAAAGACACTGGCAAAGTCTAGGAACAAGGTCTGGGCTTTTAGGGCTGTATCCGTCACTGCTCCAAGCAGCAGCCACACCTGCCCTGCTGGACATCAGGCCATGGCAGGCGATCTGCTGGCCTGAGCTGGACGGGGTGTGTTTGTGGTGATTGCATGGTGATGCCACAGCCCTTCCTTCACAGAGGACGAGAAGCAGCTGCAGCCAGGCCAGCGGGGAAACAGCCCTTGGGAGAAGGCTCCTTTGTAAGACCCTCAGACCCTTCCCTGTGTGCACCAGTATGGTCACACCCGTCCCATCCCAGCTGTGGGTCTGCACACAGGGCATAGAGCACAACCAAAAAGTTGCTGAGGCGGCACCTTCCCCAATGTCCAGCACTGGCAAAGGGCATCCAGGCTTGCCTGGAACCTCACTGAGCCTGGAACAGGCCCCCAGCAGCTGTCTCAGCACTGGGCTGGAATCACAACCGGCAGCAGAGGCTGCACCATCGTTTGCCAGCACCCACAAGGTGTGAGACCCAGCACCACTGCTGCCAGGCTTTGACCTAGCTCTTCCTCCTAGGCAGGACTCCCTGGAGCTCCCCCCACCCACCAGCTCCAAACTCAAGCTCAATCAGTGCTGGCTTTGCAGCTGCACTGGGAGCTGCTCAGTCTCTGAGGGGCCGGCAGAGACAGCTTTGCAAAGCAAAGCACCCCAGGGCCATCACTGACCCATTCCCTCTCTGCTCTTCTCCACTTTGGCCATGGAAGGAGTGACTTTCATTGCACACAAAAAGAAGATGGAAAGGGAAAGTCTCGTTCCTCCCGCTGACTGACCTGAGCGGTCGCTCTCAGACTCAAGGGCAGGATCAGGCCAAGGAGTTAGGAAGCTGTTGTCCGTGAGAGCATCTGAAATAAAATTGCAAGGAATGAGATCTCCACGCAGTGTCCACGTGTATTCTTTCAGGGCAAGGGACATTGGAAACTCACCTCCAGGCTGTGCCACGGGCTCCAAACCAGCTTCCAGCTGAGCAGCTGGAAAACCACTGCCACTACCCTCACCTAGAATAGAGCACAGAGGAGAAACATGGTATGAGCTCCAGGGAGTCCTGCTCAGCAGAAAGGTCTCTGTCAGAGCAGCCTCTGCTGCTGGTTGCATTTTCAGCCAAGTGCCGGGGCAGCTGCTGCTCCAGTGTTACCAGTATGGCTCAGAGCTGGTCTGTGCAGACCTCAGTGCACAGATTGGATTGGCAGGCATGTGCTCTTTTCCACATCTGTGCATCGGCCTTGGAAGAAGCACCATAGCACATGGGAAGAGCCAACTCCCACCTCCCTGATGGGTGACACCGGGTGACCGCAGGACTGCAATTACCTGTCATGCCAGTGGCTGGCATTGCCTCTGCTCCTTTGGCAGGGATGCGCACTGAACGCCTGCTCCCTTTTGGAAGCACAGCCTTCTGAACAGCCTCTGTGTCCATCCCTAGAGAAAGAAAATAGGACTTGGGTCAGATGGAACTGTTCCCCTCAGGGAGGTGGCATCTTCAGCTGGCAATGTATCTCAGGACAGACACCAGGCTGCCACGCCTCCAGTTTGCAGGACTTGTCTTCCACCGACTGCTGAGGACCTGGATTCTCTTGGAAAGAATAATCTGTTCTGATAAGGTGGGCTTCCCTGGAGTGGGACAGCAGTGCCAAGAGTCAGAGGAAGGCAAAGCCCCAGCACGGCTCTGGCACAGAGGGTCCAGAGGGACAGTGCAGGCTCCTCCAAGCCATGTCCAGTCAGTGAGTGCATCCCTTTGTCCCCCAGCTCACAGCAGGGATCCCCCTCCGCTGTGCCCAGGGCACTCCCGGCAGGCTCTGGGAGGCAGGTTTGGCAGGAGGTGCATCCCATTAAGAGTCACATTTCCCATCTGCTGAGGGCAGTTCCGATGGCCTTGTTACCAAAACAGCCAATTCTAGAACCCCAGTGAGTTGGGGTGGAGGGCGGTGAGCATCTCTTCGTACCCACAGAGGGTTACGAGTGAGCGTCGCTCTTACAGCAACGATTCTGCACCCCAGAGAAGTGACTGTTCCTCAGCAGGAACACAAGAACTTCAGGAGGCAAAAGACATCAAGAATGCTTAGAAACAGTCTGGGCATTTGGGGCTGCACCGTGTCACCTGTCCAAATGATATGTCTGTCATTCATGGAGGAGAATTTAAGCCCTAGACACTCTCCAGTGTTCTCATAGAGAGCAAATCCAAAGCTGCTGAGAGACCAGGTGATTGCGTGGGATCTTCTTGTCACACTTAGTGCGTTTTTGGCAAACCTGAAGATGATGGTAAACGCCTTCCTTCAGAGCGGACAGGGAGATGCTACAAACAGTTCAGCTGGGAAAGAGCCCTTAAGGAGAAACACATCCCATCCTGCCACCTCCATCCCACGGGAAGGGTCACAGATACACGCAGTGGATCGAACCCCAAGCTGGTCACCGTGTCCTGGGCACTTTCACCATGAAGAGCCCACAGACCCCCAAAGCCAGAAGGAAACCACAAACTAGTTATTTAAAACACATCCAGAATGTGCACAATGACAGCTCATGTTGAGCTTCTCATTAATCAGCACTCCCAAGCCCTTCCATGCAGGGCTGCTCTCAATCACATCATCCCCATCCTGTTTTGAAACCATTCATTGCTCCCACGCAGGTGTAGGACCTTGCACTTGGCTTTGTTGAACCTCATGAGGGTAATGTCATTCAGCCAAGAGTGATGACTAACCCTGGGATTCACAGTGGACTCCAGCATAGGATCCAGCTGAGAAGCTGGAGCCATATCTGCACCCAAAGCCCCATCAGAAGTTCCCATCACAGCCAGCGATCGCTAAAAACTGAATCATAGGATGTGAGGGGCTCACGCCTTGGGACGGCACACGCCATGCGGGTCTGTGATCTCACACCCACAGGAGAGGCCGCACTCCCGTGGGGGCTTTGAGCATTTTCGAAAGGGAGTGAAAAGCTGTGACGTACCCATATGATCCGCGTGTGCATCAGCCCTGCGACGCAGCCGGGAACCTGGAAATACTTTGCCCACAGACCAGTCTGTAAAGAAACACAAGAGAGCATCTTCCATGAAATAGTCCAGTCTACTTCTTCCAATCCCAATGGAAGTGAACAAAGTACAAACATGGCATCGCTCCATGACCCTCGTCTCTCCCTTCCACACAGGAGCAACGTGCAGTTATAATGTGTGAGGACCGTAGTGACCCAAAACAAACCAGGCTCAGATCTGTCAGGACAAAGGACTCCCTGGAGCTCATACCAGCTCTAAGCTCACCCCAAACCAGCTCTGCAGCGGGCACGGGGAGCAGCGCAGTGTGAGAGTAGCCAGTAACAATCTTTGTGGGACAGAGCAACCAGAGCACAAGAGAGTAACACCAAAGCCGAATACCCTCCCTCAAACTTCTCGACACTCTTCTCTTCATCCTGCCCAGGACATGACTGGCCTGCAGGGCTGTGAACACACATCGCCGTCTCATTTCGAACTTCTAATCGACTGGCACACCCAAGCCCTTCTCTGCAGGGCTACTCTGAATCATATCATCCCCCATCCTCTACTGAAACCATACATTGCATCAACCCAGGGTGTAGGACCTTGGCCTTGTTGAACCTCATGAGGACAATGTTAGTCAGCCAAGAGCGATGACCACCCCTGGGATGCCCAGTGGGCTCAAGCACAGGATCCAGCTGAGAAGCTGGAGCCACATCTTCACCCAAAGCCCCATCAGAAGTTCCCATCAGGGCCTGTGATCCCTCACAGCTGAACCGCAGGACGTGAGGGGATCACGCCTTGGGACGGAACACGCCGTGCAGGTCTGTGATCTCACACACACAGGAGAGGTCGTAGTCCCGTGCGGCTTTGAGCTGGCAGCTCCCAAACAGAGTGAAACACTGTGACGTACCCATATGATTTGTGTGTCCATCAACGCTGCGACGCAGCCGCAAACGTGGAGACCCATTGCCCACAGAAACGTCTGTAAAGAAACACAAGAGAGCATCTCCTGTGAAATATTCAAGTCTACTTCTTCCAATCCAACTGGAGGTGAACAAAGTTCAAACAGGGGATCATTCCATGACACTCGTCTCTCCCTTCCACACAGGAGCAACGTGCAGTTACAGTCTCTGTGGACCGTAGTGACCCAAAACAAACCAGGTTTAGAGCTGTACGGTCAAAGGACTCTCCGGAGCTTATACCAGCTCTAAATTCAGCCCGAACCTGCTCTGCCGCAGGCACGGGGAGCAGCGCAGGGTGGGAGAGGCCAGCAAAGACCTTCTCAGGGCAGAGCAACCAGTGTACAAGAGAGTAACAGCAAGAAATAATCCCATCCCTCGAGCTGCTCGCCACGCTTCTTTTGATGCGGCCCAGGACACAATTGACCTTCAGGACTGTGAGCACACATTGCTGTCTCATGTCGAACTTCTCATCGACCGGCACCCCCAAGCCCTTCCCTACACGGCTGCTCTCAATCACATCATCTCCCATCCTCTATTGAAACCATACATTGCTCCAACCCACGTGTAGGACCTTGCACTTGGCCTTGTTGAACCTCATGAGGATAATGTCAGGCAGCCAAGAGTGACGACCACGCCTGGGATGCCCACTGGGCCCCAGCACAGGATCCAGCTGAGAAGCTGGAGCCACGTCTAAACCCAAAGCCTCATCAGATGTTCCCATCACAGCCCGTGATCCCTCACAGCTGAACCACAAGACATGAGGGGATCACGCCTTGAGACGGCACACGCCATGCAGGTCTGTGACCTCACACCCACAGGAGAGGCCGCACTCCTGTGGAGGCTTTGAGCTGGCAGCTCCCAAACAGAGTGAAAAGCTGTGACGTACCCATATGATCCGCGTCTGCTTTAGCCCTGCGACGTAGCCAGGAAGCTAGAAATACTTTCTGCGCAGACATGTCTGTAAAGAAAGAGAAGAGAGCATCTCCCGTGAAATATTCCAGTCTACTTCTTCCAATCCAAATGAGGGAGAACGAGGTTCAAATGCGGAATCACTCCATGGCCCTCATCTCTCCCTTTCTCACATGGACATCGTTTGGTTACTGGATATGTGCACTATGCTGATGAAAAAAAAAATCCAGGTTTAGACTTGTCAGTACAGAGGACCCCACGGAGCTCATACCAGCTCTAAGCTCAGCCCCAACTTCAATGAGGAGCAGCGCAGGCTGGGAGAGGCAGACAAAGACATTCCCAGGGCAGAGCAACCAGGGCACAAGAAAGTAAGACCAAGGCAGAATCCCCTCCCTCGACATCGTGGCCACGCTTCTTTTGATGCGGCCCAGGAAACGATTGGCCTTCAGGGCTGTGAGCACACATTGCCGTCTCATGTCGAACTTCTCATCGACCAGCACCCCCAAGCCCATCTCTACACAGCTGCTCTCAATCACATCATCTCCCATCCTCTATTGAAACCATACATTGCTCCAACCCACGTGTGGGACCTTGCACTTGGCTTTGTTGAACCTCATGAGGACAATGTCAGGCAGCCAAGAGCGATGACCACCCTTCGGATGCCCAATGGGCTCCAGCACAGGATCCAGCTGAGAAGGTGTAGCCACGTCTAAACCCAAAGCCCCATCAGAAGTTCGCATCACAGCCATTGATCCCTCACAGCTGAACCACAGGACATAAGGGGATCACGCCTTGAGACGGCACACGCCATGCAGGTCTGTGACCTCACACTCACAGGAGAGGCCTCGCTCCCATGGGGGCTTTGATCTGGCAGCTCCCAAAGGCAGTGAAAAGCTGTGACGTACCCCTGTTATTTGCGTGTCCATCAGCCCTGCGACTCAGTCGGGAACCTGGAAATCCTTTACGCACTGACACGTCTGTAACGAAACACAAGAGAACATCTTCCATGAAATATTCCAGTCTACCTCTTCCAATCCTAATAGAAGTGAACAAAGTTCAAATATGGCATCACTCCATGACCCTCATCTCTCCCGTCCATACAGGAGCACCGTGCAATTACAAGGTGTGTGGACCGTAGCGACCCAAAACAAACGAGGCTCAGATCTGTCAGGACAAAGGACACCCTGGAGCTCATACCAGCTCTAAGCTCAGACGCAACCAGCTGTGCAGCCGGCACGGGGAGCAGCACACGTTGGGAGAGGCCAGCAAAGACCTTGCCAGGGCAGAAAAAACAGGGCACAAGAGAGTAATAGCAAGGAAGAATCCCATCCCTCAACCTGCTGGCCACGCTTCTTTTGATGCAGCCCAGGACACGATTGGCCTTCAGGGCTGTGAGCACACATTGCCGTCTCATGTCGAACTTCTCATCAACCGGCACTCCCAAGCCCTTCTCTGCAGGGCTGCTCTCAATCACATCATCCCCCATCCTCTATTGAAATCATACATTGCTCCAACGCAGGTGTAGGACCTTGCACTTAGCTTTGTTGAACCTCATGAGGACAATATTAGTCAGTTAAGAGCGATGACCACCCCCCGGATGCCCAATGGGCTCCAACACAGGATCCATCTCAGAAGGTGGAGCCACGTCTACACCCATCAGATGTTCCTATCAGGGCCTGTGATCCCTCACAGCTGAACCACAGGATGTGAGGGGATCACGCCTTGGGATTGCACACGTCATGCATGTCTGTGATCTCTCACCCACAGGAGAGGCCGCGCTCCCGTGGGGGCTTTGAGCTGGCAGCTCCCAAACAGAGTGAAAAGCTGTGACGTACCCATATGATCCGCGTCTGCTTTAGCCCTGCGACGTAGCCAGGAAGCTAGAAATACTTTCTGCGCAGACATGTCTGTAAAGAAAGAGAAGAGAGCATCTCCCGTGAAATATTCCAGTCTACTTCTTCCAATCCAAATGAGGGAGAACGAGGTTCAAATGCGGAATCACTCCATGGCCCTCATCTCTCCCTTTCTCACATGGACATCGTTTGGTTACTGGATATGTGCACTATGCTGATGAAAAAAAAAATCCAGGTTTAGACTTGTCAGTACAGAGGACCCCACGGAGCTCATACCAGCTCTAAGCTCAGCCCCAACTTCAATGAGGAGCAGCGCAGGCTGGGAGAGGCAGACAAAGACATTCCCAGGGCAGAGCAACCAGGGCACAAGAAAGTAAGACCAAGGCAGAATCCCCTCCCTCGACATCGTGGCCACGCTTCTTTTGATGAGGCCCAGGAAACGATTGGCCTTCAGGTCTGTGAGCACACATTGCCGTCTCATGTCGAACTTCTCATCGACCAGCACCCCCAAGCCCATCTCTACACAGCTGCTCTCAATCACATCATCTCCCATCCTCTATTGAAACCATACATTGCTCCAACCCACGTGTGGGACCTTGCACTTGGCTTTGTTGAACCTCATGAGGACAATGTCAGGCAGCCAAGAGCGATGACCACCCCTCGGATGCCCAATGGGCTCCAGCACAGGATCCAGCTGAGAAGGTGTAGCCACGTCTAAACCCAAAGCCCCATCAGAAGTTCGCATCACAGCCATTGATCCCTCACAGCTGAACCACAGGACATAAGGGGATCACGCCTTGAGACGGCACACGCCATGCAGGTCTGTGACCTCACACTCACAGGAGAGGCCTCGCTCCCATGGGGGCTTTGATCTGGCAGCTCCCAAAGGCAGTGAAAAGCTGTGACGTACCCCTGTTATTTGCGTGTCCATCAGCCCTGCGACTCAGTCGGGAACCTGGAAATCCTTTACGCACTGACACGTCTGTAACGAAACACAAGAGAACATCTTCCATGAAATATTCCAGTCTACCTCTTCCAATCCTAATAGAAGTGAACAAAGTTCAAATATGGCATCACTCCATGACCCTCATCTCTCCCGTCCATACAGGAGCACCGTGCAATTACAAGGTGTGTGGACCGCAGCGACCCAAAACAAACGAGGCTCAGATCTGTCAGGACAAAGGACTCCCTGGAGCTCATACCAGCTCTAAGCTCAGACGCAAACAGCACGGCAGCTGGCACGGGGAGCAGCACACGTTGGGAGAGGCCAGCAAAGACCTTGCCAGGGCAGAAAAAACAGGGCACAAGAGAGTAATAGCAAGGAAGAATCCCATCCCTCAACCTGCTGGCCACGCTTCTTTTGATGCAGCCCAGGACACGATTGGCCCTCAGGGCTGTGAGCACACATTGCCGTCTCATGTCAAACTTCTCATCGACCGGCACTCCCAAGCCCTTCTCTGCAGGGCTGCTCTCAATCACATCATCCCCCATCCTCTATTGAAATCATACATTGCTCCAACGCAGGTGTAGGACCTTGCACTTAGCTTTGTTGAACCTCATGAGGACAATATTAGTCAGTTAAGAGCGATGACCACCCCCCGGATGCCCAATGGGCTCCAACACAGGATCCATCTCAGAAGGTGGAGCCACGTCTACACCCATCAGATGTTCCTATCAGGGCCTGTGATCCCTCACAGCTGAACCACAGGATGTGAGGGGATCACGCCTTGGGATTGCACACGTCATGCAGGTCTGTGATCTCTCACCCACAGGAGAGGCCGCGCTCCCGTGGGGGCTTTGAGCTGGCAGCTCCCAAACAGAGTGAAAAGCTGTGACGTACCCATAGGATTTGAGTGTCCTTCAGCGCTGCGACTCACTTGGGAACCTGGAGACCTATTGCCTACATTCACATCTGTAAAGAAAGAGAGAGAGCATCTCCTGTGAAATATTCAAGTCTACTTCTTCCAATGCAAATGAGGGAGAACAAAGTTCAAATGCGGAATCACTCCATGCCCTCATCTCTCCCATCCACACAGGAGCAACGTGCAGTTACAAGGTGTGTGGACCATGGTGACACAAAACAAATCAGGCTCAGAGCTGTCTGGACAAAATAGACCCTGGGGCTCATACCAGCTCTAAGCTCAGACGCAACCAGCTCTGCCACAGGTATGGGGAACAGTGCAGGTTGGGGGAGGACGCGCTCCCGTGGGAGCTTTGAGCTGGCAGTTCCCAAAAGGAGTGAAAAGCTGTGACGTACCCACAGGATTCACGTGTCCATCAGCGCTGCGACTCACTTGGGAACCTGGAGACCTATTGCCTACATTCACATCTGTAAAGAAAGAGAAGAGAGCATCTCCTGTGAAGTTTTTAAGTCTACTTCTTCCAATGCAAATGAGGGAGAACAAAGTTCAAATGCGGAATCTCTCCATGGCCCTCGTCTCTCCCATCCACACTGGAGCAACGTGCAGTTACAAGGTGTGTTTACCATGGTGACCCAAAACAAACCAGGCTCAGAGCTGTCAGGACAAAGGACACCCTGGAGCTCATACCAGCTCTAAGCCTAGAAGCAACCGGCTGTGCAGTGGGCACGGGGAGCAGCACACAGTGGGAGAGGCCAGCAAAGACCTTGCTAGAGCAGAAAAAACAGGGCACAAGAGAGTAATAGCAAGGAAGAATCCCATCCCTCAACCTGCTGGCCACGCTTCTTTTGATGCAGCCCAGGACACGATTGACCTTCAGGGCTGTGAGCACACATTGCCGTCTCATGTCGAGCTTCTCATCGACCGGCACCCCCAAGCCCTTCCCTACACGGCTGCTCTCAATCACATCATCTCCCATCCTCTATTGAAACCATACATTGCTCCAACCCACGTGTAGGACCTTGCACTTGGCCTTGTTGAACCTCATGAGGATAATGTCAGGCAGCCAAGAGTGATGACCACGCCTGGGATGCCCACTGGGCCCCAGCACAGGATCCAGCTGAGAAGCTGGAGCCACGTCTAAACCCAAAGCCTCATCAGATGTTCCCATCACAGCCCGTGATCCCTCACAGCTGAACCACAGGACATGAGGGGATCACGCCTTGGGACGGCACACGCCATGCAGGTCTGTGACCTCACACCCACAGGAGAGGCCGCACTCCTGTGGAGGCTTTGAGCTGGCAGCTCCCAAACAGAGTGAAAAGCTGTGACGTACCCATATGATCCGCGTCTGCTTTAGCCCTGCGACGTAGCCAGGAAGCTAGAAATACTTTCTGCGCAGACATGTCTGTAAAGAAAGAGAAGAGAGCATCTCCCGTGAAATATTCCAGTCTACTTCTTCCAATCCAAATGAGGGAGAACGAGGTTCAAATGCGGAATCACTCCATGGCCCTCATCTCTCCCTTTCTCACATGGACATCGTTTGGTTACTGGATATGTGCACTATGCTGATGAAAAAAAAAAATCCAGGTTTAGACTTGTCAGTACAGAGGACCCCAGGGAGCTCATACCAGCTCTAAGCTCAGCCCCAACTGCAATGAGGAGCAGCGCAGGGTGGGAGAGGCAGACAAAGACATTCCCAGGGCAGAGCAACCAGGGCACAAGAAAGTAAGACCAAGGCAGAATCCCCTCCCTCGACATCGTGGCCACGCTTCTTTTGATGCAGCCCAGGACACGATTGGCCTTCAGGGCTGTGAGCACACATTGCCGTCTCATGTCGAACTTCTCATCGACCGGCACCCCCAAGCCCTTCTCTACACAGCTGCTCTCAATCACATCATCTCCCATCCTCTATTGAAACCATACATTGCTCCAACCCACGTGTGGGAACTTGCACTTGGCTTTGTTGAACCTCATGAGGACAATGTCAGGCAGCCAAGAGCGATGACCACCCTTCGGATGCCCAATGGGCTCCAGCACAGGATCCAGCTGAGAATGTGGAGCCACATCTACACCCAAAGCCCCATCAGAAGTTCGCATCGCAGCCATTGATCCCTCACAGCTGAACCACAGGACGTGAGGGGATCATGCTTTGAGACGGCACACGCCATGCAGGTCTGTGACCTCACACCCATAGGAGAGGCCTCGCTCCCGTGGGGGCTTTGATCTGGCAGCTCCGAAAGGCAGTGAAAAGCTGTAACGTACCCCTGTTATTTGCGTGTCCATCAGCCCTGCGACTCAGTCGGGAACCTGGAAATCCTTTACGCACTGACACGTCTGTAACGAAACACAAGAGAACATCTTCCATGAAATATTCCAGTCTACTTCTTCCAATCCCAATGGAAGTGAACAAAGTTCAAATATGGCATCACTCCATGACCCTCATCTCTCCCATCCATACAGGAGCACCGTGCAATTACAAGGTGTGTGGACCGTAGCGACCCAAAACAAACGAGGCTCAGATCTGTCAGGACAAAGGACACCCTGGAGCTCATAAGACGGCTCATTGCCGTCTCATGTCGATCTTCTCATCGACCGGCACGCCCAAGCCCTTCTCTGCAGGGCTGCTCTCAATCACATCATTCCCCATCCTCTATTGAAACCATGGATTGCTCCAACGCAGGTGTAGGACCTTGCACTTGGCTTTGTTGAACCTCATGAGGAAAATGTCAGGTAGCCAAGAGCGACAACCACCCCTCGGATGCCAAATGGGCTCCAGCACAGGATCCAGCTGAGAAGCTGGAGCCACGTCTGCACCCAAAGCCCCATCAGAAGTTCCCATCGCAGCCTGTGATCCCTCACAGCTGAACCACAGGACATGAGGGGATAACGCCTTGGGATGGTACACGCCATGCAGGTCTATAGTCTCACACGTATAGGAAAGGCCACGTCCCCATGGGGGTTTTGAGCTGGCAGCTCCCAAATGGAGAGAAAAGCCATTGACGTACCCATATGATTCGCGTGTCCATCAGCGCTGCGGCTCAGTCCGGAACGTGGAGACCCATTGCCTACATTCACATCTGTAAAGAAAGAGAGAGAGCATCTCCCGTGAAATATTCCAGTCTACTTCTTCCAATCCAAATGGAGGTGTACAAAGTTCAATCATGGGATCACTCCATGTTCCTCGCCTCTCCCTTCCACACAGGACCATCGTGCGGTTACTGGGTGTGTGGACCATTCCCATAAAAAAAAACCCCAGGTTTGGAGTTTTCAGAAGACCGCACTCCCTAAACTCACACCAGCTCCAAACTCAGCCCCAACCAGCTCTGCAGCCGACACGGGGAGCAGCACAGGGTGGGAGAGGCTGACAAAGACCTTCCCAGGACAGAGCAACCAGGGCACAGCACTGACCCGACCCGTTCCCTCTGCTCTTCCACACATCAGAGCACTGGCTATAAATATAGGAAGGTGAATGTCCTATGAAAGGATCATGAAACCCCAGTGCCACTCACTCCAGTGACGATCTGTGGTGTCGCCCTGAGGCTCCTGGATAAGATGGGGCTGAGAACCCAGGTGGCCTTTGCCTATGGGCACCACTGGAATCCATCCTGTTTCCATGAGATGCTGTGATGCACTTCTTCCCAGGGCCCTGCAGTGGAGCTGCCACGGCTCCCTCAGCCCAGCCCGGCCCCGCTGCTCTCCCAGCCCTGCCCCATCCTGACCCCAGTCCCGCTGCCACCCCAAGGAGCGCTGGGCACAGCCCCACGCTGCCCGGGGCTGGGTGCCAGCCCTTGCCTGCCCACACACCTGATCCCCGTGCTCGCCACGGAGCAGCCTGGACATCCTGCGCTCCGAGAACCACCAAGAGGAAGAGGATAATGAGGCTGGTGGGGCTCACAGCCCCCTGTGCCTGCGCCATGCTGCTGCTGCTGCTGCCGCTGCTGACGACACTGCCGGAGCGGTGCCCTTGGCACAGCACAGCACCTCCACAAGTGGCTTAGTGCGTCTGTGACCTCACAATGCAGCCCGGCAACCACAGCCCCGCCTGACGTGACGGCGCGTGATCCCCAGGGTGAGGGCACGGTGGGCGCCCAACGGATGGATCATATCACACTGCTGTGTGCGCTGTTTCATCTGCAACTTCTCACCTTGCTCTGATCGGTGGAATTCATAGACTCACAGAATCCTAGAATGGATTGGGTTGGAAGGGACCTTAAAGATCATCTACTTCCAAACCCCCTGCCATGGCCATGGACGTGTCCCACTAGACGTGGGAGGACACCTCAGGCTGCCCAAGGAGAGGGCATCTCACACCACAGGAGAGGCCGCGCTCTCGTTGAGGCTTTGAGGTGGCAGCTCCCAAAGGGAGTGAAGAGCTGTGACGTACCCATATGACCTTCGTATGCATCAGCCCTGTGACTCAGCCAGGAAGCTGGAAAACTTTTACCCACAGATACGTCTGTAAAGAAACAGAAGAGTGCATCTCTATGCAATATTCCAATGTACTTCTTCCGATCCAAATGAGGGAGAACAAAGTTCAAATACGGAATCAGTCCATGGCCCTCATCTCCCTCTTCCATAAAGGACCATCGTGTAGTTACTGGATGTGTGCACCATTCTCATCCAAAAACCCACGAGTTTGGAGATTTCAGAAGGAAGCACTCCCTAAACTCACACCAGCTCTAAGCTCAGCTCCAACCAGCTCTGCAGCCGACACGGGGAGCAGCGCAGGGTGGAAGAAGCTGGCAAAGACCTTCCCAGGGCAGAGCAACCAGGGCACAGCACTGACCTGACCCATTCCCCCTGCTCTTCCACACATCAGAGCTTTGGCTATAAATATAGGAAGGTGAATGTCCTGTGAAAGGAGCATGAAACTCCAGTGCCACTCACTCCAGTGACGATCTGTGGTGTCACCCTGATGCTCCTGAATAAGATGTGGTTGAGAACCCAGGTGGACTTTCCCTACTGGATGGGGGAAAGGCTGTGGATGTAGTCTTCTTGGACTTTGGTAAAGCCTTTGACGCAGTTTCTCACAGCATTCTGCTGCAGAAACTGTCAG
The DNA here is from genome assembly GCF_017976375.1 of Cuculus canorus. Lineage (NCBI taxonomy): Eukaryota > Metazoa > Chordata > Aves > Cuculiformes > Cuculidae > Cuculus > Cuculus canorus. The sequence goes on from NW_026527845.1 coordinate 433,359, forward strand.
CCTCTGGCCTGGACAGGCGCACACTCTCCTGGGTTGAAAACTGGTTGGATGGCCGGGCCCAGAGAGTGGTGGTCAATGGAGTTAACTCCAGCTGGAGGCCAGTTACAAGTGGGGTTCCTCAGGGCTCAGTACTGGGTCCAGCCCTGTTCAATGTCTTTATCAATGACCTGGATGAAGGCATTCAGTACACCCTTAGCAAGCTTGCAGATGACACTAAGCGGGGTGGAAGCATGGATCTGCTGGAGGGTGGGGAGGCTCTGCAAAGGGATCTGAACAGGCTGGACCTCTGAGACCAATGGCATGAGGTTGAACAAGGCCAAATGCTGGGTCCAGTGCTTGGGGCACAACAACCCTATGCAGTGCTACAGATTAGGAGAAGTCTGGCTAGAAAGCTGCCTGGAGGAGAAGGATCTGGGGCTGTTGGTTGACAGCCGACTAAACATGAGCCAGCAGTGTGCCCAGGTGGCCAAGAAGGCCAATGGCATCTTGGCTTGTATCAGAAACAGTGTGAACAGCAGGTCCAGGGAGGTTATTCTCCCTCTGTACTCGGCACTGGTGAGACCGCACCTCGAATACGGTGTTCAGTTCTGGACCCCTCACCACAAGAAGGATATTGAGGCTCTGGAGTGTGTCCAGAGAAGAGCATCAAAGCTGGTGAGGTGGTTGGAGAATAAGTCTTACAAGGAGCGGCTGAGAGAGCTGGGGTTGTTTAGCCTGGAGAAGAGGAGGCTGAGGGGAGACCTTATTACTCTCTACAAGTACCTGAAAGGAGGTTGTGGAGAGGAGGGAGCTGGCCTCTTCTCCCAAGTGACTGAGGACAGGACAAGGGGGAATGGCCTAAAGCTCCACCAGAGGAGGTTCAGGCTGAATATCAGAAAAAAATTCTTCACAGAAAGAGTCATTGGGCACTGGATCACCTGCCCACAGAGGTGGTTGAGTCACCTTCCCTGGAGGTGTTTAAGGAACGGGTTGATGAAGTGCTTAGGGACATGGTTTAAGGGAGTGTTAGGAATGGTTGGACTCAATGATCCAGTGGGTCCTTTCCAACCTGGTGATTCTATGATTCTATGATTCTATGATAGGACGAGGGGGAATGGGGATAGACTGGAGAGTGTCAGATTTAGGCTTGATATACAGAAGACTTTCTTCACCATGACAGTGATGAGGCCCTGGAACAAGTTGCCCAGGGAAGTTGTGGCTGCCCCATCCCTGGAGGTGTTCAAGGCCAGGCTGGATGGGGCCTTGGGCAGCCTGATCCAGTGGGAGGTGTCCCTGCCCATGGCAGGGGGATTGGAAGTGGATGATCCTTAACGTCCCTTCCAACCCAAACTATTCCATGATTCTGTGCTTCTAAGATAATGATTACAACCCTTATCTTCTTGCTGCCCAGAGTCTTCAAGATTAACTGCGCAGGTGTGGCCAAGCTTTAAGGTCTCTGGATGGGATTAGTTTTATCCCCCAGGGTATGCAATGAGGTTCCAGGACTAAAGTGTCTTGTCATTCTGTTAAAAAATTAGGACTATGAAGACACTTCTGAGTACATAAAGTTTTCTGAAATCACTGTTGAGTAGAAGCAGGCTGAGGGCAAATCCCGAGTCTTCTCCAGTGCTGAATGAAGTGTAACTGAATTAAGAGCTAAATTATTGAGCATAAATTTCTTTGTTTCAAGAGTTAAAGAGGAAAGGCTGCTGGAGAAGTTGTCTTCGGTACATTTTGTAACCTGCAGAGTTCTATTTTAATGTGTTTTAATCTATTTTAATTTCCCTCCTGGCCGTCTCAATGGCTGCCGAATGCCGTGGCGGACTACAACTCCCGACATGCCTTACGGCGGACTCCGCGCGCAGCCGTGCCCCACGGCTGCCGGATCACTTTGCGAACTACAACTCCCGGCGTGCCCCGCGGCACTCGCGGCCCCCGCATCGGAAGTCGGTTTCGCCGCTTCCTCTCCGGCGTTTCCGGGTCGTGCGGTGCTCGGGCCGGGTCGGAGTGCGTTCGTTCGGGCCGCGGCATGAGGCCTCGGGGCTGGTTCCTGCCCTCGGCGCTGGGGCTGCTGGGGCTGCTGGCCTGCGGAGTGCTGCTGCTGGCGGACGGCCTGGGCTTCGGGGACCTGCGTTGTTATGGGCACCCGTTCCCCGCCGCGCCGTGCCTGGACCGGCTGGCGGCCCGCGGGCTGCGCTTCACCGACTTGTACAGCAGCTCTCCCGTCTGCAGCCCCTCGCGGTGCGGCCCGGGGGCGCCCTGGGGCGGGAGGAGCCGGGGGAAGGACGGGGCGAGGGGCCCGGCCCCCCTCTCTGCCCTTGTCCCCTTTTCTCTCTGACTTCGCTCCTCCCTCTCTCTTCCCTGCCCCCTCTCCCCCCATTTCTGCACTGGTCGCCCCCTTTTTCTGCCCTGGTCCCCTATTTTCTGTGCCCTCATCCCCCCTTCTCTTTGCCCTCGTGCCGCCTTCTGTCATCTGCCCTCGCCCCCTCTCTCCTCTTTTCTTCCACCCTTTGCATCTTGCCCCTTGTATCTCTCGCCCTCTCTGCCTCTCTCCCCTGTTTGCCTTCGCCTCTGACCTTCAGCTGCACCTCTGCCCCCTTTCCCCTTACCTCTGCCCTCTCCTTGCCCTGTCTGCTACTTTCATCCCCCGTCTCTTGCCTCCCGCACCCCCAGCCTCGTGTCCCCCCTATGGCTTCATTCCCCGACCCCCATCTGCCATCATCCCACGCTAGTCTGCCCCAACCCCCTCTCTGCTTTCATCCCCCCTCTGTGCCCACATTTCCCCCCAGCTGCCTTCATCCCCACCGCCTACCTTCATCATCCCGCCTCTCTCACGTCTTCCCTCTCTGCCCTCACCCCCCTGACACCTAAAATGCTGACAAATAAACTCTCTAGGACTCGTTTGGTGGTTTTAGAAAGCAGGCATCCTTTATCAGGCCTGGGCAACACGAGAGATCGATCCCTGTCAGTTACGTTCAGCAAGACAAATGCTGATTACAGAAGATACTTCCTACTTACATGCCTATGTATACATTTTCCAAGAAATTTCATGCATGTTCTATTATTTTCTAGGGATTCATTTTAATGTTGTTATGAATTTCACAACAGTAATCTATTGCTCATTGGGAGCTGACTGCAGCTCTCCATCTCTGTTTGAGATAGGGAAAGACTGCAAACAGAGCTGAATAGAGAGAAAAACACATCTGTTCAGCACAGATCATGCTTTGCTCAAGACAGAAAAGTGCCTGGAAAAATACTATGTGAAAAAACATGCTATCAAACTCCGTGCTATCAGAGGGATGTTCTGTCTGACTTTCAAAAAATCCAGCTACTTGGATGATCTTAATTAATTAAAATATTCCACTTTTTGTAATAGTAACAACTTTTTGTATAGCCCCCTCTCTTTCCTTATCCCACCTCGCCTCGTTCCCCCTCTTGCCTCATTGAATTTAGGTTGCAGTGCAAGGTTCTGATGTGCTTCTTTATGCTTTCCTGTTGGATGCACTTTGAGATCTGTTCCTGTAGGTGTTTTTAATGCATTTCAACCATCCCCGGGCCAGTCTCGTGCACTGCAAATGGTTTTAATGAAGGTGCCATACTGGGTGGATCTGTCCGAGCCATGTCAAATGCACTGTATGTTGACCGGTTTGAGGAAATCATGTGATGTGTTGAGCATTTAATGGAGATGTTTAATTGGGGCCGGGGTTTGGAGGAGTGAGGTGCTGTTCCAGACACAGCTCAAAAGCATCTGTAGAGTGTTGGAACTGAATCCTTTTTGAGGTCCCTTCCAACCCAAACCACTCTCTGAAGACCTCCAGCCCCTGGGACCGCTCTTCCCTTCCACTGCACTCTCTCCCTCCTCTCACACCAGGCATGGGTTCACCCTTTGGAGTGAGTCTTTACCTTTGTGCCCTCCTTTCCTTGTGCAGGGACCAGGCCTGGAGTCCTTGCCTGGCCCAGGAGACAGAAGGAGGCTGAAGCAGAGTTTGCTGCGAAAACTCTTTATTCTCAGACAGAGAATAGACCAGCAACAGAATCCTAAGCAAACAGAACCATCTGCCGTAGGCATGGATGGGCAATTTGAGGCATGAGGGCAGGATCAAGCAGGTCTGGGCCCCTGAGGCTGCCTTTGGAGCAGCAGGCATTGCCCCAGGACATGGTTGTGGCCCCATGCAGCCTGCCCTGCATCCTCTTCCACCTGTTCTCAGGTGCTTCCGCCTTTCAGGACCTGCAGGAGTTCCTGCACCTGAGTGAAGAAGTCCACCAGCTTGTTGAGTGGATACAGGCAGGAGCTGGAATAACTTGGCTCCGTTGTTTGGGGCATCTCAACAGGGTTCGAGGTGGTGAGAAAGTGGCTCCAGAAGCGTTGCGTTGCAGTGGCTGCTTTAACTGAGCGCCGCATCATCTGGGTGAGGATCCAGTCACGGAAGTGCTGTGTGGAAGTGTAGACCCCAGGACGATGGGCTCTGGCACAGCCTGCTCCAAAGCTGGTCACTCCCACCAGCCAGAAGTGGTCAGCATAGGAATCTTGGCAGATCAGAGGACCCCCGCTGTCCCCCTGCAAAGAAGGAGAGAGGATTCAGGGGGTGCTGGGGGCTCTGTCAGCGCCAGGGCTGGCTCCTGCTCTCTCCCAGCAGAAGCCAGAGCTGTGTTCCCTGCACAGAAAGGCTCTGCTCCAGCTCTGGAGCCGACAGAACATGGTTGAGGAGGTGGCTGTGGGACTATAAGGCAGGGCTCTCTTTCCTCTCTGCCCAGGGACCCTGGCTGTGGGGCAGAGGGATATTCCAGCGTTGGCGCCTGGACCTATGGGCTGTTGAGAATGTGGGATGGGCTTTAAGGGCAGAGTCACAGGGCTGTGGGACAGGCTGGACGCTGAGCATGGAGAAGCAGTTGGAGAGCGGGAGGGGAGCTCAGGAGTGATGGGGACTCAGCAGTGGGAGGGGGACTTGCTGTTCAAAGCAGGCACCGGGGTAGGTTGGGGCAGCTGTGCCAGGGCTGCCGGTGCTGCTGGGGCGGGACTGGGATCATGCTCCTACCTGGCAGGTGTCGATGCCGCCTTGCGGATAGCCCGCACACAGGTTGTGGGGGTGGATGTCCCCACGGTACCACCCGCTGCTGTTGCACACTTGAATGTCAATGAGGGGAACCTTGGCCTCCTGCAGCGCCGGGGGTAGTCCTCCAGCTGTGGACAAGACAGGAATGAGCACCCGGCAGCTGCTGCCAGTTCCCGTCCTCCCTTCCCTAGGGCTTGGCTTTGCGTCCACAGAGGCATTGTGGTGTTCCCTTCCACCCTGCTCTGGCTGACAGCTCATTCCCATCTCCCCAGACACAGATGACTCTGCAGACTGACGTTGGCTCCTGCCTCTGCTGTCAGGACGCCCAGCCCATCTGCCCATTGTTCCCAGCTTGCACCCAGGATTTAAATACTTTTGGGGAACTCACATCTGGCCGTGGTGACCCCCCAGCCGCTAACATAACAGTTTCTCAGCTGCCAGAGTTGCAGTGAGAAGTCAGGCACGCAGGCGAGCTGCACGTAGGGGCCGCACCGGAAAGGCTCGTACAGTTCCATCAAGGCAATGTCATTCGCCTGAGTGGTCTTATAGTAGTCTTCATGAATGATGATTTGTCTGACGTAGCGCACTTGTGCTACGTAGCTCCTGCTTTGGAATCTCCAGACTCTCATGTAAAGGATCCAACCTGCTCTTTCACAGCTCGACAACTCCATTGGAGCACCCAAAGCTCCATATTCTGGACCAGACATACATTTCTTGGGGCCACAGAGGAACCAAGAGGTTATCCTCCCTTGCAGGGTCAAAAGATTCATTTGTAAAACTGCACCAATCTATTTAGTGACCAAAGTCCACCGTTTTGAACTGAAATCTTCAATTCTAGAGTTCCAACCTGGTTTTTAATACCCGTAGATTTTGAGGACTCACAGTAGTGTTTTGCAGGTCTACATTATCAAGTATTGTGCTCAAACACTCGTTTTAAGAGCCTCATTTTTAAGGCCCAAAGTCTGATTTTGAATTTCCAGCACTTCAGCCTTAGAGACCAAACGCTTATTTATAGGTTCCAAAAGCTCATTTTTATCTTCCAAAGCCTCTTTCAGGGAACAAAGCCTCAGGTTTAGAACTATCCACAATTTTGATGGCCCAAATCCTCATTCAGCGCCTCTCAGGGTGTTGCTGCCTGTGGCAGGGGGGTGGGACCAGTTGGATGGTTGAGGTCCCTTCACCCCCAAACCATGGTTCGGGCCATGGCCTCTGTGATGTCATCCTCTGTGATGCTGCCCTGTGTCCTAGGGGACCACTCTGCTGTCCAGGGCGAGCACACTCCAGATTCACTCTCCAGGAGGATCTGGAGGAGGCAGGTGGTCTCTTTGCTGGGAGCTGCCTGCACCTTGCTCTGTGTGTGAGAAACAAAGCAGCTGCGATTCAGCCGTCGCAGTGCCCGGTGCCGGTTCCGCTGGAGAGGAAACTCTGCTCTACATCCAGGGTAGGTCAGTTGTGTCCATACCTGATTCTGCAGAGTCATTGCTCTGAGTTTAACCTCCATGGCAGGGTCTCCAGTTCCTGAGGATTCTCTCAGCTCCTACTCTGGTGCCTCCTAGGAGCTGGAGCCTGTCTTCCTAATTATTTTCCACATGAGAGGTGTTCCCAGCCCAGGGGGTCCCATTTTGGTTTAACTGTGCCAGCCTTGCCCTGTGCTCCTTCACCCTGATTGGATTTGTTTCCCAAGTGCTGCATCGCTGACTCCAGGCAGTGTAGGGAGGAATTCTAGGTAGGCTGCTGAAGCTCCGTTCCAGTTTAGCTGCCTGCTTGTTTGTTTCGAGATCTTTCAGCACAGTCTTTAATTCCAACCTGTATTTCCCCTGCTTTTTGGATTTGGCAGTGTAACCTTTCCAGTCGGGAGGTGGAGGAGGCAGGGACCGGCAGCACAGTCAGGTCTGTCCCTGCAGAGCACAAGGACTCAGACACTTGGGAGTTGTCCTGGTCTCTCTTGTGGTGGAGCTTTGAAGCAGATGGTCCCCAGAATGGACCTTCCTGGTTGTAGAGAGCCCTGAACAACTGGAGTAACTGCTTGCCAAACTCTCATCTCACATGTTGAGAAGGAATTTTGTGGCTTTTCTGGGAACCTCGTGCTGTGAGCATGCCTGACCTTAGAAGGATGTGTCCACTGAGGGTTGTTTGTCCTGTGTGGAGGAACAGGGTGGCTTCAAGCTGTGCTGGGAACCTGACATGAACAAGGAGATGAAGCTGACTTTCCTTGGTGTTTTGTTTGTTCATTTCTTTTGAAGATAGGCAAGTGTGTGCATTCCTTCTTGTCCTCATCTCCCTGGTCTTTGCCAGGAGTTTTCCACCAAGTTCAGTAAGGATACAGACTGGGAGATCTGCCCAACCCCTGCCCTCCCCTTGGTGTCTTAATCCCATTCTGACCCACTACCAGGACACTTCATCAAGCTGGGAAAGTCTCCAGTCTCAGCTGTCGCTCTCCAGCCATGCCTTGATCTCAGGTGGGACCCTTAGACTGGATTCCAGCTGTGCCAGAAGGCAGAGGAATTGCCTGGTGGCACAGGGTGAGCACCTATAGGGTGTGAGCTCTGCCCTGGCTCAGCTCTGGGTTTGGTGTGGGGCTTCACAGGGCCCTGCGTGCTGGGAAACGGCCCTGGAGCATCCAGCGCTCCACACTGGGTCTGGAATTTCTAAGCTGATCCTCTTTGATTAGAAGTGTTGTGTCTGCTGGTCTCCAGGACAGGCCTGTCCATCTGTGGGAGGTCTTGCCGCTGCCTTCCTGCACCACAGCATGGTGTGAGGCAACTGTTGGTGCAGTTGGTACAGCTGAATGGGGCAGTGGAGAAGAATGGGGCTGTGCTCCACCAGAAACTGGTGGGAGGGGAAGGGAGGGACATTTTTTTAAGCATGAAGGTGAGAGTGATGAAGCCCCTGGTGAACAATGTCCAGGTATCCCTGGTCTCAGGTGAGGCTCCTGCTGCATGTCATGCTGGTGGGGCAGAGACTGGGATATAAAGAGCTTCTGGAAAACCAGATTATTCATGCTCACAGAAATACCTGAGGGCATTGATGGAAAATTAGACTTCCCATTCCCTTCCCTGTGACCGTTTGACCATGGTTTCTCTTTCTCCTTCTAGGGAAACACTGAGGTTCTGCAGCATGGCTTTACGCTTCCGTGACGTTCTGCTCTATGCCGTTCCTGGAGCGGTGGGACTTCTTGGGTGCTGGTGGATCTACTCCCGTATGAAGAAAAAAGCACAAAGCCCTAAGGAAGGACAGGAGGAGAAAGTGCCTGAGAAAGATCCTCATAGCCTGCCCATCTCAGTGAAGGAGGAATGCCGAGAGAATGAAACCTCGGCCTCTGTGCTGCCAGCAGGGTCAACAATGCCCGTTACCTCTCCAGAGAAGTGGGAAGCCTGGGAGAAGGAGCTGATGGAGAAGGAGGCCAGGCTGGCTCAGCGAGAGCAGCAGCTCCAGAGATGGTGGCAGGATCTGGAGCGCGAGCGCAAGGAGCTGGAGCTGGAGAAGGCCTCCCTCCAAGTCAAAGGCCAGAGCCAGGTAAATGCTGCCAGAGTTCACCTTGCTGGGGAAGGTGTGCCCTCAGGGAACTCGTGGGCCATCTGCACACCTGCAGAGATTGACAGATGCCAGCCCAGACTCAGACAGGCAGGGTCTGGTATTTCTGGCTCTTTCCCTGCCCAGGATGTGTGGGAATGCATTTTTGGCTCCTCCAGTGCTCAGGACTGTCAGGAGGGGGTACCAACAGCCCAAACTCTGCCCACTTCTTTGTGCATTGTGCTGGTAGAGAGCAGAGCAGAGGGAGCTGGTGTGCAGAGCAGATTCCCTGGCCAGTCCCAGGAGGTCGATTTTGCCTTTGCCACTGGCCTTCACCCCATGGGTTCTCAGCTCTAGGGAGAGGTTAGGCAGATGGGACATCCTTCTTGGAAGGAGACAGAGCTTTTTGGTTTACCAGCACCTCCAGCTGCCATGAAAGCCACTTGTGAGGCTGAGAAATGCTGGGGAATGCTGTTTGTACACAGACATCCATCTCCAAAACTGTTCTCAAGATCTGCTCAAGAGAAGGGTGTTGTCCACAGCCAGAAGCAGCAGTGCCCACACTGACCTTGCTTGCTGCATCTCTCAGCCAGCCGGGGTTCATGCTTTCACGCCTGTGCCCCAGTCTGGCTGAGGAGAGCAAGCGTCCCTTGGCAATATGCGGGCTGAGTGGGGTTCTCGAGGCTGTTGTCGATGGCTTGTTTGCATCTCACTCGTTCTGAATGGAATTGGCTCAAAGCTGGAGAAAAATTATTGTTAGCTGTTGGATTGTGGCATGAAAATGCTTGTGGTGCCTGAGCAGAGGAATTGTGGAGCTCAGCAGTGAGCCCTGGGAAGCAAATCCTCAGGGTAGGGCTTGCTGCCTCCCAGCCCGGCTCCTGATCAGGCCAGGAGTTTCCTGAGCACTCAGTGAAGCTGTTGCAGCATTGAACAGATGCCGACACGTGAGGGACATGGATTCTGTGGGAGAGGCTGAGTGGCGAAATAATGGCGAGAGCTGGAGGATGAGGACAAGGAGGCCCATTTTCAAGGGAGGAATCCTCCTGGCATTGCAGAGCTGTTCACATAGAGTTGTGTGAGGTGTTGTTGGATGTTGGTTTGCTCTTCCCATTGAATGCATGGGCTCAATCACATCCTGAGATCAGGAAACAAAAAGTCAGGAAAGATGTGTTTGCTCTCACCTTCTGTTTGGGAAGGCTTCCTCTAGCACGTGCAGCTCCAGTGCTGAGTGCTGACATTCCCCTGCTCGAGAGTCTCGCTTTTCCTTGGCCTTCTGCCACCGTCCCTGTGCATGAACGCTGCCGGAGGAGCCTTGATCTGGAGAGCTTAGAGAATATTTGCCCTTGTCTCTTCCTGTGCCTGTATTCTTTGTCACAGCCGAGAGGGCTTCTCCCTTTGCTTTGCCTGGATAGGGACCGCTGTCTCTGAGCAGTCTGGGACATTTTTCTGCCCCAGGGTCTCTGCTGGCCTCTTCCACGACTGAGGAAACGACTTTTCTTTTCCTTTACAGATTCCCAATCCACTGAAGAAACTCACAAGAGTCCTCACCCAGTCTGGGGCCCCTGAGTCCTCCAAGGAGAAGAGTCCTGCTCGTCCTCAGCAAGGGCACGTAGATTCAGAAATGTCTGTCTCCCCAAAACGGAACACTCTCCTAATGACCCTCAAAGAGAAAAGCCCTTTCCGTTCTCCTGACACAACCAAGCCGATGGACCAGGCTGCTGAGGAAGAGCCCAGATGTGAGAACGCTCCTTCAGTTCAGCCAAAACCGAAGAGAAGGAGTAGGAGAGGGAAACGAAAGGAGGACTGTTAAGTCCCTTTCAGAAATACTACAAGTTTCTTAAATACCAATGGGATCGAGTTTGGATGAAATGACACCAGCGATCCTTTTCCACAGCTGCTTTCAGTTGACATGTGCATTGTCTCAGGCGATGGCTGAGGCTGTTTGGAAATAGGTGTTTGTTTGTTTGTAGGAAGAAATAAAGAATCTTAGAATCATAGAATGTCCTGTGTGTGAAGGGACCTCCTCCCGATATCCAATCTAAACCTCCCCTGGTGCATCTTCCTGACATTCACTTGGGTGGACAAGGTGTCCTGTGGCCAGGTGTGTCTCTCAAAAACTCCTAATGCAGTAGGAAGGCAATGGCCATGAAGGGGGCTGTGAGATCACTTCTGCCTCTGGAGGGGACAGGCCAACAGCAAGAAGATGGCTGGGAAATGGACTGTGAGGTCACCACTTTCTGAAATAGCTCATAGGTCAGGCCTTGACTCACAGCTGGGATTTGTGCTTTTAAGCTCAGGTCTGGCAGTGTCTCTGACAGGCCAGCAGAAGGCATCTGGTTTCTCCATTGACTATGAGATCCCATGGAAAATTTGGGTCATAGAACTGTGGGAACATAGAAGACCTGGATCATAAAAGAACTGGGACACAGAAGAATCGTGTAATAGCAGTTTCATAAAAGTATTGAAGGAGAGTCAGATCCCAGGAGAGTCGGGCATAGAAGATTTGGGAGAGAGAAAGGTTGTAGAAGAGTCGGGTAATAGAGGATCTGGGCCTTAGAAGGGTCATAGATGCGTTGGGTCATACGAGGGTGGGGTTGTAGAAGGGTCAGAGAGCAGTAAGGTCACAGAACATTTGAGTCTCAGAACGGGGTGATCACTAAATAGTCATAGAAGTGTCCGGTCATAGAAGATTCATAGAAGAGTTTGGTCATAGTAGAGTTGGGCCACAGAAGGATCAGAGAAGAGTCAGACAAGAGTGGGGTCCTAGAAGAGTCAGGCCATAGAGGAGCTGAGTCACTGAACAGTAATGGAAGTGTTGGGTCGTGGAAGGGTCAGGTCACAGATGTGTAGGGGTCATAGAGGAGTCATAGAAGGGTTGGGTCATTGAAGGGTCACGTCACAGAGGGACAGAAGAAGACTCAGGGTATAGAATTGTTGTAGAAGAGCTGGGTGATAGAAGGGTAGGGTTAAAAGTGTCGTGTCATAGAACAGTAATAGAATAACAAGGTCATCAAAGGGTAGTATCATAGAAGAATCGGGTTATAGAAGGGTCATAGGAGTTTTGGGTCATACGAGGGTCAGATCATAGAAGTGTTTGGTCAGAGGAGAACTGGGTCACAGTACTGTTAAGTCGTACAAGTGTCAGGTCACAGAAGGATTACAGAAGAGTTGGGTCGAAAAGAATTGAGTCACAGAAGAATAGGATCATAGGAGAGCTGGGCCATAGAATAATAAGAGTAGGGTCATAGAAGAGTTGGGTCAAAGAAGGATCATAGGAAAATTGGTTATAGAAGAGTAGACTCACAGAAGAGTGATAGAAGAGTCAGGTCATACAAAAGTCAGGTCATAGGAGAGTCATAAGAGTCAAGTCTTTCAAGAGTTGGGTCATAGAAGAGTCATATTTCAGAAGGGTCATAGGAGAGTCAGGTGCCAGAAGATTCATGATAGAGTTGGGTCATACAAGAGTCAGGGCACAGAAGGGCTGGAACGTTCAAGGCTTGGTTCGAGAAGTGGCCCTGCTGGGAGCACAGAGAGGGAACCAGGACTGACCAGACAGGTAAGACAGGACGCACTCCCCTGGGGAAAGGGATGTCCCTGGAAAAGAGCAAGGGAACATTTTGTACCTGCAGAGAAGAATCCTTGAGAAAGAGAATCCTCTTCCTGCAGGCTCTCATGTGGGGCAGGCCGCTCTGCTGCTGAGCTCAGACTGTCTGTTACTGCAGCTAAAGTAAGCTCAAAGCCCCAAGCAGCCCAAAGACAGCCAAGTCCTAAGGCTTCTTGGCTTAATACAGAACCATTGGCTGTTACTAGCAATGGCAACGCAGTGTTGAAGGGTATCCCAGGCTGCACAATAGATCCACTGAATCACGCAAAGTAACAGACAGTGCCTTCTGAAGACAGACTTAGAGAGGATCTCTAACAAGCTTCAAGTTCCTCAGCATATGAGCATCAAAGAAACCTGCACGCTTATTGCCACCCGTGCACACAGGAACCATCACTCCAGATCCAAAAAAGCTTTGGATGAAGAGTGTTTCCTCTCACAACACCCCAACCCCCAGCTCCAAACCAAAATAAAGTTTATTTATTCAAACACACAGGGAGCACAGGTCCCCATTTACACAGCCACTCGGTCAGAAAAGACAATCAGAACGTGAATGAGAAAGAGGATGAGAACATTATTTTAATTAAAAAATGCCACCAAAACCAAAAAACACAGAAGGCAGAGTGGGCCTGCAGTGAGTTACATTAGAACTGCTATGCAGAAGCCTGGGAGTTTACTGCTTGATAGAACCATCGAGATATCAGTTTCCACAGGGCACCCTTGAGTTGCTGGTTCCTCAGGCTGTAGATGAGAGGATTCACTGCTGGAGGCACCACTGCATATGGAACTGCCACCACCAGATCCAGCAATGGGGAGGAGATGGAGGGGGGTTTCAGGTGGGCAAACATGGCAGTGCTGACAAACAGAGAAACCACAGCCAGGTGAGGGAGACACGTGGAAAAGGCTTTGTGCCGTCCCTGCTCAGAGGGGATCCTCAGCACAGCCCTGAAGATCTGCACATAGGACACAACAATGAAAATGAAACAGCTGAATATGATGAAAAGAGTAACCACACTAAGCCCAACTTCCCTGAGGTAGGAGTGTGAGCAGGAGAGCTTGAGGACCTGGGGGATTTCACAGAAGAACTGGTCCACAGCATTGCCCTTGCAGAGGGGCAGGGAAAATGTATTGGCCGTGTGCAGCAGAGCACAAAGAAATGAAGCGCCCCAGGCAGCTGCTGCCATGTGGACACAAGCTCTGCTGTCCAGGAGGGTCCCGTAGTGCAGGGGTTTGCAGATGGCAACGTAGCGGTCATAGGACATGATGGTGAGAAAAGAACACTCTGCTGAAATGAAAAAGGCAAACAGAAAGAATTGGGCAACACATCCTGCGTAGGAGATTTCCCTGGTATCCCAGAGGGAATTGGCCATGGATTTGGGGACAGTGGTGGACATGGATCCCAGGTCAAGAACAGAGAGGTTCAGGAGGAAGAAGTACATGGGGGTGTGTAAGTGGTTGTCACAGGCGATGGCAGTGATGATGAGGCCGTTGCCCAGGAGGGTAGACAGGTAGATGCCCAGGAAGAGCCAGAAGTGGAAGAGCTGCAGCTCCCGTGTATCTGTGAATGCCAGGAGGAGGAAGTGGGTGATGGAGCTGCTGTTGGACATCTGCTGCATCTGGATATGGGGCAGTCACAAGAGGAAAGGACAGTGACAAGCTAGGTGAGACTTCTCTGGATAAAATCAAAGCCATTTCTCATTCCCCCTCCTCCTGCTGCACAGGCTTTTCTTGCAGCTCTTCCTTCAGCTCCATGCCTGGAGCCCTGCTTGATGCTGCGTTAATGTGCTGGGAGGAGCAGGGCCTCTGTGCGCTGGCTGCGAGGAGTCAGCCCTGCTGTGCAGCAGAGGGTCATGGGGACAGTGGGGACAGGGGACACTGCTGGGATTCAGCTTTGTCCTGTGGAACTGCTCCTGGGGCAGAGGAGCCTGTCAGCATCTGCACTGCCAGGGACGAGGAGCTGAGAGGGCAGAAGTAAAGCGGAGAGGTTTGGGGTTTTTATAGCTCCTTCTCTCACCCTGCACATTGTTCTTGGCTGTCAGAAACCCTCAGCATCTCTGCTGCACTCCAGGAGAACAGAGTGAGTCCTGTGAGGTGAAAGCATTGTCTGTGGCTCAGGGCAGAGGGAGGGCAGCTGCTCTCTCCCTCGCTCTCCTTCTCAGCTGCCCTGGGCTTGCACCTTTCTGAGATGGAGGGGTTCGTACTCCCGTGTTACCCTGAAAAGCTGCCAGGCCCTGCTGAGAGCAGAGGGATCCACTTCACACCACTCAATGTCTCACCCTTTCCAAAGGTCTCAGCACCCCACTGTCAGCCCAGGACACACACGACTCATTTCACAAACTCAGCAGCATTTTCTCTCTCGTTGCATCTCTGCGTCTCTCCATGGGGCTTTTAGGTAACACAAAGATGTGATTGGATGGGTTTTCAGACTGGAGGGAAGATCACAGCTTGGAAGGAAACCTCAAGGAGAGCAAAGTGTCCTCATTATGGCATTTGATGAAGGGAGATTCAGATCCTTGAGCTGAAACTTCCATCCCTAGAGAGCCTGGCAGCAATAACAGTAGAACAACAACAAGAACAGCGAGAACAGCAAGCTCCATTTCTACTTCTGCTTTTCTCGCCTCCCCTCAATCCGCTCCCCACAATAACTTGTAAAAAGGAAAGAGCAAACCTGCTCTCAGGCAATCTCCTTACCTTTAGAGCAATCACTGCATTGACCTTCTTGAGACATCCCTTTGGAAATATCCCAGGGGCAATACTGAGCTGTGAGCAGCCCTCATCCATAAAGCACAGTCTTGGAAGCAGACTTGCTGGGCATTTCTCCTTCCACTCACAGCTTCTCCCCACACCACTGTGATCAACTGCCCTGACGCGCTGAGTGCTGACCCTGGAAGGGGCAGAGTGTCCTCGTGCACTGGGAGAGAGAGATTCTGTTTGGAAGGACAGCCCTGGGCACCCACAGGTGCACATCCACCTTTATATCCCCACAGCCATCAGGAGCAGGCAGCTGTTGTGTTCTGTCCCTCTGATGGCTGAGTGTGAAATCTCTGATCTGCAGCACATCCTCCTCCTCTGCTCTAGAGAAACTGAGAGCATTGTAAATAGAGATACCATGAGCTGTGGGATGGGCCAGCTTCGGGCGATCCCTCCAGGAAGAGCACCTGCATTGTCCTGCACCCAGAGACTTACTCTGTAAAGGAGTGTGAGGATTCCTCCTCAGGGAGCTCTCAGCATCCTCTCACGCCACCCTGCCTTTCCCCTCTCTCTGCCTCCCTCCTCTCCCCTCGCTGCCTGCAGGCAGTGCCCTCAGCCCTGCTGGGCTCTGCAGAGGAGCTGCTCCTGGCCAGAGATGGCTCTTTGTAACACTGCCCACTTGCCAAGAGCTCCCTCCATGCCAGGAGCCCATCCTAGCTCAGCAGCAGAGGAGCAGCCCAAGGCAGCCCTTTCTCTGCCCCCTCTGGGCTCCCTCGAGGTGTCCCTGGGGCTCCAGGGGAACCTGCTGAGAGACACACTGGAGCCATCCCTGATGTTCCCTCCCTCAGCTGGGAGAGAAACTTCTGTCCTGCAATGTCATTGCATTACTTGGGCAGGAGAATCACTGGGAAGGGGGGGGAGGGGGGAGAGGTGGTTGTGCCACCAGGAAGGTGACGTGGAATGATCTCATTTCCCCAAGCTGTTAGAATGGAAAAAAAAAGGGACATAAGGATAACGCAGGCAAATCCCATGTGGTGACTGACAGAAAAGGTGGGGCTGAGGATGTGAGGAGCGAGGCTGTCCGTGCAGGGTCAGACCTCAAGGGATGCTTTTCCATGCTGCCCACACCTCTTGAGGTGACACTTGGCATCAATGCCCATTGGAGAATGTGTCTGTCACCTCTTCTCTGAACTGAAAATGAACGAAATAGAAACCTTAAACTAAACATCTTTTTTTATTTGCTACACCTTTAAATGTTCCTCTTTAACCATACTGGGAAATGACTCCAAGGAGCTGTACAAGACTTGATGACCTGAAGAAATCCCCAGGAAGAGAAAGAGCTCATTAAGGATTTCTGTATTTTAATGAGACCCAGTGTAGATTTGCTGATGAGCCCTTGAACCTCAGCTGCTGAGAGGAGATTGAGAAAAGCTCTCAAGAAGTCAACAGCAGAACTCAGAGTACCTTGAAGTATTAATTGGTCTCAGTGAGAATTATTTCTAACAAAGCCTCCCCAGGGACTCGTTAGAGCCAAGAATTGGAGGCCATGATTGCAGGCAGGGAAAGGGGCTGTGCAGGCAGCTGTGATGCTGAGAAAAGCCTGGGTTTGTTTGATGAAGCAGAAAAGCCAAGCCCTGACCCCCAGGCCCTGGGCAGGCAGATCTGGCTTTCACTGCAATGACAATGGTGTCATGAACATTCTCACATTGCCAAATCAAACTGGGAGCAGTTATTCCATGTAATTCCAAACACAGGCCTGTAGAGTTACGGCAGATGCTGAGGCTCTCACACAGCTCAATGCACTTGTAAACGAGTTGGGTCATAGCAGGGCAGGGTCATAAAAGTGCTGGGTAATAGAGAGTCACAGAAAACTTTAGTGTGAGAAGTCAGGTTAGAGAGTCCCGTCCTGGAAGAGTGATAGAGGAGTTCCATATTAGAAGATTCGTAGAAGTGTTTGGTCATGGAATTCTCATAGCAATGTTGGGTAACAGAAGTCTGAGGTCATGGAGGCTTCAAGTTACAAAAGGGCCCTAGGAAGAGTCAAGTCATAGAAGTGTGAGAATTTTGTTGAATTTTAAAAGAGTTTGGTCATAGAAGAGCCTGTTCAGAGAAGGGTCGTGTTATAGATGAGTCATAGAAGAATCATAGAAGAATCAGGTCCTGAAGGGTCATAGAATAATTGGGGCACAGTGTTGTAAAAGAGTCAGGGATGGAAAAGTCAGGTAATATATGTGTCCGGTCATATAATAATTGGTTATAGAAGGGTTTTGTCATAGAATATTTAGATCAGAGAGGAGCTGGATCATAGAAAGCCATAGAAGGTTTAGAGTAGAGTTGGGTCATAGAAGGTTTGGTTCACAGAAGGCTTGAGTTGTAGAGGAGTTGGGTCATAGAAGACTTATAGAAGAGTTGTGTCATAGAAATGTCATATTGTAGAAGTGTCGGATCATAGAAGGGTTGAGTCGAGTCATAGAAGAGTTGGGCCATAGAAGAGGTGTCTCTTATGAGTTGGGTCATAGAGGACTCACAGAAGAGTCAGATCATAGAGTGTCTGGTCATTGAACGGTCTGTTAGTAGCAGGGTTTTGTTCACAGACCGGTTGGGTCATGGAAGGGTTGAGTTCCAGAAGAGTTGGGTCCCAGAAAAGTCTGGTCATAGCTGTGCCTGATCATTGAAGTGCTGCAGAATAAATGATTCATGTCATAGTAGAGCCACGTCACTGGAGGGTCTTGGGTCATAGGAAGTCACATCACCATAGAGTCAGAGAACAGTCAGGTCATAGAAGGTCAGAGAAAGGTTGGGGCATAAAATGTGGAAGTCATAGAATGGCCTGATCATCAGAAGAGATGGGTCGATATGGAAAAGTCGATTGACACAGCAGTAAGAGAAGAGTGCAGTCATTGAAAGTTCATATGAGTTGGGTCATAGTTTATTCGGGTCATAGAGGAGTGAATCACAGAATCACAGAATCACAGAATCACAAGGTTGGAAAGGACCCATTGGATCATCGAGTCCAACCATTCCTAGCACTCCCTAAACCATGTCCCTCAGCACTTCATCCACCCATTCCTTAAACACCTCCAGGGAAGGCGACTCTACTACCTCCCTGGGCAGCCTCTGCCAGTGCCCAATCACTCTTACTGTGAAGAATTTTTTTCTGATATCCAACCTGAACCTCCCCTGACGGAGCTTCAGGCCATTCCCTCTTGTCCTGTGCCCTGTCACTTGGGAGAAGAGGCCAGCTCCCTCCTCTCCACAACCTCCTTTCAGGTAGTTGTAGAGAGTAATAAGGTCTCCCCTCAGCCTCCTCTTCTCCAGGCTAAACAACCCCAGCTCTCTCAGCCGCTCCTCGTAAGACTTGTTCTCCAGCCCCTTCACCAGCTTTGTTGCTCTTCTATGGACATGCTCCAGAGCCTCAACATCCTTCTTGTGGTGAGGGGCCCAGAACTGAACACAGTATTCGAGGTGCGGTCTCACCAGTGCTGAGTACAGAGGGAGAATAACCTCCCTGGACCTGCTGGTGACCCCATTTCTGATACAAGCCAAGATGCCGTTGGCCTTCTTGGCCACCTGGGCACACTGCTGGCTCATGTTCAGTTGGCTGTCAACCAGCACCCCCAGGTCCTTCTCTTCCATGCAGCTCTCCAGCCATTCTTCCCCCAGTCTGTAGCGCTGCATAGGGTTGTTGTGCCCCAAGTGCAGGACCCGGCATTTGGCCTTGTTAAACCTCATCCCATTGGTCTCAGCCCAGCGGTCCAGCCTGTTCAGATCCCTTTGCAGAGCCTCCCTACCCTCCAGCAGATCGACACTTCCTCCCAGCTTGGTGTCATCTGCAAACTTGCTGAGGGTGTACTGAATGCCTTCATCCAGGTCATTGATAAAGACATTGAACAGAGCTGGACCCAGTACTGAGCCCTGAGGAACTCCACTTGTGACTGGCCTCCAGCTGGAGTTAACTCCATTGACCACCACTCTCTGGGCCCGGCCATCCAACCAGTTTTCAACCCAGGAGAGTGTGCACCTGTCCAGGCCAGAGGCTGATAGTTTCTGAAGCAGAATGCTGTGAGAAACTGTGTCAAAGGCTTTACTGAAGTCCAAGAAGACTCCATCCACAGCCTTTTCCTCATCCAGTAGTCGAGTGATTTTGTCATAGAAGGTGATCAGGTTAGTTTGGCAAGATCTGCCTTTTGTAAACCCATGTTGACTGGGCCTGATCACCCGGTTCTCTTGCATGTGCTTCATGATAGCACTCAAGATTACCTGTTCCATGACTTTCCCTGGCACTGAGGTCAGACTGACAGGCCTGTAGTTCCCCAGATCCTCCCTGCAACCCTTCTTGTAGATGGGCACAATATCAGCCAGCCTCCAGTCCAGTGGAACTTCCCCAGTCATCCAGGACCACTGGAAGATGATGGATAGGGGTTTGGAAAGGACATCCGCCAGCTCCTTCAATACTCTTGGGTGGATCCCGTCCGGCCCCATAGACTTGTGGGCGTCTAGCTGGGCAAGCAAGTCTCTAACCGCCTCCTCTTGGATCATGGGAGCCTCATTCTGCTCCTCTAACTCTTGGGTTTGTAAACAGAAGGAACAACTTTCTTTGCTATTAAAGACTGAGGCGAAGAAGGCATTAAGTACCTCAGCCTTGTCCTTATCCCCTGTCACTGTTATTCCTTCTGCATCCAATAGAGACTGGATATTCTCCCTCGTCCTCCTTTTCCTGTTAATGTATTTGTAGAAAGACTTTTTGTTGTCTTTCACAGACTTAGCCAGTTTGATTTCTAGTTGAGCCTTGGCCCTCCTGATTTTTTCCCTGCACGATCTCACTTCCTCCCTGTAGTCCACCCAAGACGCCTGTCCTTTCCTCCAAAGCACATAGAGCTTCTTGTTATTATTGACACATCTTGAGATCTCCCTGCTTTACCATTCTGGCTTTTCCCCCCGCCGGCTCCTTTTCCAGAACACAGGGATGGTTTGCTCTTGAGCTGCTAGGATTTCATTTTTCAAGAGCGCCCAACCCTCGTGGGCTCCCTTGCCCTGAAGAACTGTTTCCCACAAGACTTTGCTAACCAACGTTCTGAACAGTCCAAAGTCTGCCCTCTGGAAGTTTAATGTGATAGTTTTGTTAATCCCCTTCTTTATCCCACCTAGAACTGAAAACCCTATCATCTCATGATCGCTTAATCCCAGGCGTCCTCCAACCGTCAAATCCCCAACAAGACCTTCTCTATTCACAAACAGCAGGTCTAGGAAGGCACCTTCCCTTGTTGGTTCGCTAACCAGTTGTGCGAGGAAGTTGTCTTCGATGCACTCCAGGAACCTCCTAGACTGTTTCCTTTCTGCTGTATTGTACTCCCAGCAGACATCCAGAAAGTTAAAGTCACTCACAAGGACAAGAGGCAGAGATTTAGAGACTGTCCCCAGCTGTTTATAGAAGAGCTCATCAGCTGCTTCTTCTTGGCTGGGTGGTCTGTAACAGACTCCTATCACAAAGTCCCCCTTCTTGTGGGCTCCTCTGATTTTAACCCATAGGCACTCGATCCCATCCTCACCGTAATCCAGTTCAAGAGTATCAAAGCACTCTTTAACATAGAGGGCTACCCCGCCTCCTTTCCTACCCTTCCTGTCCCGCCTGAAGAGTTTATATCCCAACATAGCTGTACTCCAGTTGTGTGAGTCATCCCACCACGTTTCTGTGATGGCAATGACATCATAGTCACCTTGCCCTACAACAGCTTCCAGCTCATCCTTCTTATTGCCCATGCTGCGTGCATTGGTGTAAATGCACTTCAGCTGGGCTGATGAACCTTCAGCGCTCGTAAAGGGAAGAGAGTTTATTCTCGATTGACTGGTCCTTGGAATAACTAATTCCACAGACCCAGTTTCATCCTTACTGTCCCCACTTGTACTCGCCCTCACTCGCCCTGTTGTGGTGTACTGGTGGTCCTCTCCAGCACACCATTTCTCACCCGCCGGTTTCCCACTTCCAGGCTCATTCCCAACTAGCCTGGTCTCCTCCCCTCCCCCCTTCACATCTAGTTTAAAGCTCTATTTAAGAGCCTAACTAGATTTTTAGAGATAACTTTAGTCTCCCTTGGAGACAAGTATGACCCATCCCTAGTAAGAAAACCTGGGGGTGGGTGGGTCACCCCATGATCAAAGAAGCCAAAGCCTCTCTCCTCACACCAGGCTCGGAGCCAGGCATTAATCATCTGTATGTTCCTGACCTCCTGTTCCATATTCCTTAGTATTGGGATAGAGCTAAACACCACTTGTGCTCCAGAGAATCAGTGTACCACTGATGACATTTGGGCTTGGTTGTTCAGTCGCTTCCCACTCAACGTCCACTGCTTCAGCGCAGACAGCCCCACTCCGGCTATAAGGATATCACAGGAGGCCCCATCCGAGACCCTGTCTAAGGCCTTACAATATTCCATGTACACCACATGTCCTTCTTTCCCTGCCTATTTTCATTCAGGGCCTGGACATGGCTGCAGGACATCTGCCACCCCATTCCCAGGGTCAGGGGTAGCCTGACCTGCCTGACTAATTTTCGTTCCTGCTTTTCCTGAACATGGGTTTGATGTTTGCCTTTTCCAAGAAACCCAGAACATCTCTGATTGCTCTGGCACTTCAGGCAGCACAATCCAGACTCAGGGGCAAGGTTAGCAGACAGGAACACTTGCACTGAGGCTGTCCAAGGCAGCTGGGATGAATCTGCCTTGGCCAGTGGGGTTTGTTCTTGGAGTCAGACACAGAAATCTCGGCGTTCTGTCAGGACTCCATGTCTGAGGTGACCTCGTGGCCTCCTTACGCACCCAGGGATGTTCAGAGACAGAGTCCTTCCTTCTTGTAGACAGAGTCCTTCCTTCTTGACTGCAGTGGTCACAGTGTCTCTCTAGCCTCCTACTGCTGGTACCAGAGCGAGGGAGGTGCCTCAGCCCTGCAGGGTGTCACCCTGCTCTGCCCTTGTCTGAGATGCCCCACATCATGAGGAATGGACACAGGGACTTGGGCTCCTGGAGGCACATCCAAGTGTTACAGTCAGGTGATTTCTCAAGGGATGTTACTTCCAATGTGAACTGATCTGAAAGCATTTTCTAACCCACAGACCTTCACACAACCCAAGGAAAGGCTGTTTGTGTTCTCTTTGGTTCATCTCACCTCACCGACATGGTGTGCACGCTCACATCTCACCTGCACAATGCGACCATGGACTCTGACATATTATTCATTGTGTGTCCTTCCATGGAGGGACAAAGAACCCGAAGTGAGAGGCCAATGCTGGGAAAAGTGGTTTTGAGAGGCTACTCCAGGATGATTGCCCTGGGGCAGATTATCCAGGCTGTCCAGCGCCCATGGGCACAGAGCAGATCCTGCCCTGCTGGTCCTTCAGGTCACAGGCCTGGCGGTGTGAGGACACTGCTGTGTGAACCAGCTTGGCACGGACACAGTGTTTATCTGCACACTGCTGTTTTCACCAGTGGGCCACTCGACTGGGAATAGTCTTAAGATAAACTTGAAAAGAAGCCCTGAGCCTTCAGGCGCTGCCTCGAGGAGATCCTCTCGCTTTATGGAAAGGCTGTTCTGGAGGCAGCTCTGTCCCACCAGTGCCCACTGCCTGTCCGTGCCTGCGGGCACAGCACTGCCACGCAGCAGAGCTGTGACCAAGCTCAGAGCCCTCAGGCCTTACAGCAAGGCAAGGGGTGAGAAGGAGAGTGTGGAAGTGGAGAGAGAACAGCTCTGGGAGATCAAGTGCCGGTGCCTGGCAGTGCTGCTGTGCTGGAACTCTTTTCCTCCCCACCCATGCCCACAGGAACTGTCGCTGCAGCTCCAAAAAGACCTTGAATGAAAGGTGCACACAACACCCCACCCCCCTCTTATTTTGTTCAAACACATAGGGAGCACAGGTCCTTATCTGCACAGCCACTCTGTCAGAAAATACAAGCAGACAGTGAATGAGAAAGAGGATGAGAACATTATTATAATTCAAAAATACCACCAAAACCCAACAATACCGAAGTCAGGGTGGACCTGCAGTGAGTTACATTAGATATGCTATGCAGAACCTCGGCAGTTTATTGTTTGATAGAACCACCAAGTTATCAGTTTCCACACTGCATCCTTGAGCTGCTGATTCCTCAAGCTGTAGATGAGGGGGTTCAATGCTGGAGGCACCACCGAGTACAGAATTGACACCACAAGACCCAATGATGGGGAGGAGATGGAGGGGGGCATCAAGTAGGCAATCATAGCAGTGCTGATAAACATGGAGACCACTGCCAGGTGAGAGAGGCACATGGAGAAGGCTTTGTGCCGTCCCTGCTCAGAGGGGATCCTCAGCACGGCCCTGAAGATCTGCACATAGGACACCACAATGAAAACAAAACAGCCAAATGCTAAACAGGCACTAACCCCAAGAAGCCAAACTTCCCTGAGGTAGGAGTGTGAGCAGGAGAGCTTGAGGATCTGGGGGATTTCACAGAAGAACTGGTCCACAGCATTGCCCTTGCACAGGGGCATGGAAAATGTATTGGCCGTGTGCAGCAGAGCATAGAGAAAAACAATGCCCCAGGCAGCTGCTGCCATGTGGAAACAAGCTCTGCTGCCCAGGAGGGTCCCGTAGTGCAGGGGTTTGCAGATGGCAACATAGCGGTCGTAGGACATGACCGTCAGAAGAGAATATTCTGCTGAAATAAAAAAACCAAACAGAAAGACCTGACATGCACATCCTATGTGGGAAATGGCCCTGGTGTCCCAGAGAGAATTGGCCATGGCTTTGGGGAGAGTTGTGGAGATGGATCCCAGGTCAAGAATAGAGAGGTTCAGGAGGAAGAAGTACATGGGGGTGTGGAGGTGGTGGTCACAGGCAATGGTGGTGATGATGAGGCCGTTGCCCAGGAGAGCAGCCAGGTAGATGCCCAGGAAGAGCCAGAAGTGCAAGAGCTGCAGCTCCCGTGTGTCTGTGAATGCCAGGAGGAGGAACTGGGTGATGGAGCTGCTGTTGGACATCTGCTGCCTCTGGATGTGAAGTACAGAACTTGAAGAAAAAGACAGTAACAAGTCAGGGGAGATGTCTCTGAGTAACATCAAAGCCGTTTCTCACAATGCACTCTCCACTACTTTTCCTTTCCAAGATCATCATTCAGCTCCGTGTCTGGAGCTCTGCATAGTACAGGCTGAATGCACCTGGAGGAGCAGGGCCTCTGTCTGCTGGCAGTGAGGAGTCAGCCCTGCTCTGCTGCAGAGGGGTCATGGGGAGGGTGTGGGCAGCCCTGGTGTTCTAATTTTCCAGTTAAAACTGCTCCTAATGCAAAAGAGCTTCCCAGCATCTGTAATCCCAGTGCTAA
Organism: Cuculus canorus; assembly: GCF_017976375.1. Lineage (NCBI taxonomy): Eukaryota > Metazoa > Chordata > Aves > Cuculiformes > Cuculidae > Cuculus > Cuculus canorus. The sequence continues at coordinate 457,544 of NW_026527845.1, forward strand.
GAAACCACAGTCTCCAACATGTTTGAGAGGGAGAGATTCTTCTACAGTTCTCTCCCATCTCAGCTGGAGATTTTCGTGGATGTCAGAAACCCTCAGTAATTCTGTTGCATCCAGGGACAACAAAGCAATTCCTGTGAGGGGAGAGCATTGCCTGTGGCTCAGTGCAGAGCGAGCAGAGCTGCTCTGTCCCTCACTCTTGTTCCCAGCTGCCCGAGGTGTGCACCTTTCTGGGATGGAGAGGGATCAAACTCCCATGTTACCCTGTAAAGCCCTCAGGCCCTGCTGAGAGCAGAAGGATCCACCTCACAATCCACCTCACAATCCAGTCCTCAATGTCTCACCCTTTTCTAAGGTCTCAGCACACCACTTTCAGCCCAGGACTCAGATAGCTTATTTCACAAATCAAACAGCATTTTCTCTCTCGTAGCATCCCTGTGCTTCTCCACAGGTCATTAGGTAACACCAAGATGTGACAGGACAGGTTTGTATCCTGGAGAAAAGCTCAGAGCTTGGAAGGACAACTCAAGGGGACACAAGTGTCTGTGTGACAGAATTTGATGAAGGGAGATTCATCTCCTTCCCCAGCCCCACTGCCTGCATTGCCCACAACCTCACAGCTCAGAGCAAAGCTGGGACAGGTGTTCCCATGGACACAACTGCAGGAAAGGAGCCACCAGGTCAGTGGGTGACTCTACAGCTGCAACTCCCATCCCCAGAGAGCCTGGCAGCGAGAACGAGCGAACAACAGCAAGAACAAAGACACGGGGAGAAATGGTGAAACAGAGTGAGGGTCTGGCTGAGAGAGGACAGGGCAGAGGCAGTTGGGCACACAGACAGCATTCCCCTTCCCCAGCTGTGCTCGTCCCCTCCCAGACACCAACCTTGCCGGGCAGTTGCTCTCAGCCCCTGAGCTCTGGAGAGGGCACTGGAGCTGTGGCTGCAGAGGAGGGGGTTCAGCCTTGGAGCCCAGAGCCCTGAGGGCAGAGGCTTTGCTGGGTGGGAGAGGAGCCAAGGGGGCTCGCTCAGAGGAAGGGTCTGCACTGGGGAGGGTCACACAAAGCTGTCTGTATCCTTCACTCCCACAAGATTTCTGGCTTTGATTTCCTCCCATTCACTGATCACACTCCTTCTTCCTGGAGATTTTCATCCTGGGCAATATTTCCCAGTGTCTTATCTGTTCCCTATTAGCACTCACACTCATCTCAGCCTCCCTGTACTCCCCCTGGCCCTACGGAAACCTGCCTGTTTGCCAGGTGAAGCTGGGCACAGGTTCTTGTTTATAAGCAGAAAAGGACAGGACAGACTAAGCCTGATGGGTCCAGCAGAGGTCATGCTGGTGATGTCCGTAGGCAGAGGAGCAGCTGGAGACACATCAGGAGGCTCCTATCAGACTTTCTGACCACTCAAGGATACAGTTGAGGAATCTCAGTGATTTGTTCAAGCATTACAGCCTCTTGTTCTATTCCTCCTCCCCAAATTCCCCAAAAGTAGGAAACAAAAAACACAGCCTCATCAAAGTTCTTTATCTTTAACATTATCCCTGCCCTGATCTTCCCCTTGAAATGTCCTCTTAGAAATATCCTTGGGTGATTTGGAGCTTTGAGCAGTCCCGACTCACACAGCATCCTCTTAAAAGCAGAAAGACCCTCTCCTGACAGGAGGTGCTTCTTCCACCCACACCTTCTCTCTGTCCCACCATGAGGAGCTCCCCGGGCAGGCTGAGCACTGACCCTGTTTTTTCTCTCTGTAGGAGAAACTGCAAGAGTCCTCCTGACAGATCCCACAGGCTGTGGCTGTGCGGGCTTTAGGAGACCCCTGCAGGAACAGCACCTGCATTGTCCTGCACCCAGAGACTCACCTTGAGAAGGACTGTGAAGATCTTTCTCCAAATGAAGCCTCCTCTTTCCTGCTACTCCACTCTACCTTTCCCCTCTCTCTACCTCCCTCCTCTCCCCTCGCTGCCTGCATTCAGTGCCCTCAGCCCTGCTGGGCTTTGCAGGAGAGCTGCTCCTGGACAGAGCTGACTCTGTGTAGCGCTGCCCACTTGCCACCAGCTCCCTCCATGCCAGGAGTCCATCCCAGCTCAGCAGCAGAGAAGCAGCCCAAGGCAGTGCTTCTTCAACCCCCTCTGGGATCCCTCAAGGTGTCCCTGGGGCTCCAGGGGAACCTGCTGTGAAACAGGCTGATGCCATCCCTGATGTTCCCTCCCTCAGGTGGGGAGAGACACTTCTGTCCTTCCATGTCATTAGTCCTGTAGAAAAGTAGTTTGGCAGACAATCAGCTTTGTTTTGCCCCAGCATTAAACAGGACCCCAGGAAGGTGACAGGGAATGATCTCCTTTCTCCAAGCTGGGAGGATCTGTTCCACTGAGTGAATTCAGACATTTCTTTCTGGGTCTTTAGACCTGGGGCTGGAAAGACATTCGGCACCAATACCAATTGGAGAATGTGTCTGTCACCTCTTCTCTGAGCAGAGAAGTAATGAAATACAAAACTTTATATAAGGAAATAAATCTTTGTATCAGGTGCTCTTTCAGATCTTCTTCTTTAACCACACTGGGAAATGATTCCAAGGCAATGTACAAGGCTTGAAAAACTGAAGAAAACTTTGGAAGGAGAAAGACCTCATTAAGGCTTTCAGTATTTTAATGAGACCCATGGTGGATTTGCTGCTGAGTCCTTGAACTTCAGCTCCTCAGAGGAGATTGAGAAAAGTTCTCAAGAAGTCAACAGCAGAACTCAGAGTACCTTGAAGTATTAATTGGTCTCAGTGAGGATCGATAGTAACAAAGCCTCCCCAGGGACTCGTTAGAGCCGAGAATTGAAGGCCATGATTGCAGGAAGGCAAAGGCACTGTGCAGGCAGCTGTGATGCTGACAATAGCCTGGGTTTGCTTGATGAAGCAGAAAGGCCAAGCCCTGACCCCCAGGCCCTAGGAAGGCAGATTTGGCTTTGACTACAGTGACACTGGTGTCATGAATATTCTCACACTGCTGAATCAAACTGGGAACACTTATTCCACGTAATTCCAAATACAAGCCTGTAGAGTTATGGAAGATGCCAAGGCCCTCACACACAGCTCCATGGAGTTGTAGAAAGGTTGGGTCATAGAAGAGTGACAGAAAACTTGGATGTGAGAAGAGTCAGGTCATAGAAGAATAATACAGAAATTCAGTCACCAAAATTTCATAGGATGTTGAGTCATAGAAGTTTTTACTATAGAAGATTCAGGTCATAAAAGGGTCATAGAATATATGGTCATGGAAGAGTTGAGTCATAGAAGTGTGAGAGTTGATTTGGGATTTAGAAGGGTTTTGTCATAGAAGGGTCAACAAAGAGTTGATTCAGAGAAGGGCTGGGTCCTAGAAGAGTCATAGAAGGGTTGGGTCATAGAAAGTCTCATCACAGAAGAATCAGACAATGGTCAGGTCATAAGGTTATGTCATAGAAGGGTCTGCTCATATAGGAGAAGGGTCACAGAAAAGTCACGTCATAGAGGAGTAGTAGAAGAATTCAGTCATAGAAGGTACATAGATGTTCGGGTCATAAAAGTCTCAGATCATAGAAATTTCTGGTAATAAAAATTCAAGTCATAGAAGCTTGAGAGTTTATTTGTGTAACAGAAGGTTTGGTCATGGAAGAGTCAGGTCATGGAACGGTCAGGTCATAGAAGAGGATAAGAAAAGTCAGGTTATGGAGGTGTCGGGTCATAGAAGGGTAGGGTCATAGAATTTTTGGATCACAGATGGTTTGTGTCATAGAGGAGTCAGGTTACTGAAGAGTTCATGGAGTCGTAGAGGAGTCAGGTCATAGACGAGTCAGAGAAGAGTCGGGTGATAGAAGAATTGGTTCATAGAAGACATGCGTCATAGAAGGCTCATAGAATCATGGAATCACAGAATCATAGAATGGTTTGAGTTGGAAGGGACATTAGAGCCCATCCAGTTCCAAGCCCCCTGCCCTGGGCAGGGCCACCTCTCACTAGATCAGGCTGCTCAAGTGCGTCCAACCTGGCCTTGAACACTTCCAAGGATGGGGCATCCATAACTTCCCTGGGCAACTCGTTCCAGTTTTTCACCACCCTCATAGTGAAGAATTTCCTCCTTGTATCTAGTCTGAATCAGCCCCTCTCCAATTTATAGGCATTCCCCTGCTCCTATCACTACATCCCTTTGTAAAAAGCCCCTCCCCAGCTTTCTTTTAGGCCCCCTTCAAATACTGGAAGGGTTGTGTCATAGAAAGCTCACGTCATAGAAGTGTCGGGTCAAAGAAGGATCAGGTCATGGAAGAGTGAATGAAGTTTTGGGCCATAAAAAAGGCCACTCATGTAAGAGTCAGGTCATAGATGGGTCAGTTAACAGTAGGGTTGGTTCATAGAACAGTCGGGTCATAGAAGGGTTAAGTGCCAGAAGAATAGGGTCACAGATATTTTTGGTCATATAACTGTTGAGGCATAATGATTCCTGTCACAGAGGAGTCATAGAAGAGTCATAGAAGGCTTGGGTCAGAGAAAATCACATCATAGTAGAGTGTAAGAATAGTCAGAGTCAGGGAAGGTGATAGACTGGAAGGATTGCTTTCTCTCAAGTGATCTTTGACTTAATCCCCACCCGCCACGAGCTGATCTCCTCCAGAGTGCTGCCCTGAGTCACAGAGGCCTGAAAGACATTGATGGGGAAGACAGAGGCAAAGAGGACACGGGTCATCTCAGATGTGTCTACACCTGCTCTTTCTAAATCCAGTAGTGCCTGCACAGGGTCTTTGTTCCTTTTCTAACTGTTACTGAAGTAACAAACACTCATCATGGGGCTCTTGAATGGCCTTTTAAGTTGAGACGGAGCTTCGGTCTGGACCCTTGCTGAGCTTGGAGGATGCTGTCCTCAAAGACAAGCTGTGCTTAGCTTTGTGACCGTGGCCCAGCTCTGTCTCCCACAGGAATGGCTCCAGCTCCTCCTGCTCATGCCCCTGGGTAGGGGTATTGCTGCCCATTGGGTCTGAAGCCCTGCAGCTGTCGCACCACGCAAGCTCATCCCTGCCATGAGGAATCCAAGCATCCAAGACCCTGTGTGTCCAAAGGTTTTGCTTAGAGCAGAGACACGGCTGGGCCAAAAGAGCGTGCCTTGACCATGTGGCAATGAGAAAAGATAAAGGTGGAGGTGAGGGTCTCTACATCTTAAGGTCACTGGCACTCTGAATCCTCACCTGCTTTCCCTTTCCCTCTTCACAATACCTGACCAAGTGATGGGAAGGACGACAGCAGAAATGCCAAAGGCCTGTGTGAATCCACTGGGGTCTGGAACTTGTAGGCCCATGGTGTCATTCCATTGCACAGCACAGAAATAACCACACTGGGAAGTGACTCTGCAAGTCTGAGTCAACAAGGCCCATGGACAGGCCAGGCTGTGTCTGTGTCTGGAGACCTGCACACCTACAGCTCAGATCAAGCTGGGGCTGGAACTCAGGACTGGAATCAGTGTGTCCTTGGCCGTGGACTGAGAGGTGGGTGGAGGCCTCAGGAGATGCTGGTCAGGGCCCTGAAGGCCCATGGATGCTCTCAGGGCCCTGACACTGCTCCATGGGTAGAGAGAATGCAATGAACCATTCAGAGCCTTGACCTCTAATGTGATGGGATGCCATGGAGAGGAGCCAAGCTGGAGCAGGGGACATGTGTGAGGAGGAATGATCAGCAGAGATGTTCTTCACTGACTGTTAAACTGCTCTTCACCACACTCTGTGATCCTCCTGGGGTTGGGGTGAACAGAGGAATTGAGAGCCACGCAGTCATTGGAGCCTGGGGGAGAGTGTGAGGGGAACGGCCTTTAATATTTTGTCTTGTTTATCATAATCCAATACTTGTTTATCTGGCAATACATTAAATTGACCTTCAGCAAGTCCACATGTGTGTTCCAGTGACAGTCATTGGTCACTGAACATCTTTGCTTCCTCTAGGCCCATGAGCATTTCTGGTTTTTTTTTTCTCCCTGTTGGTTCTGGGCAGGGAGGGAGCAATTGGGGTGTCCGGCTGCTGGTCAAGATCAACCCACCGCTGAACACATCGGGGCTACTCTGTCCAAGATGGGGCTCCCAGCACAAGGAAGACCCTGCCCAGCATGGAGCAAGTCCTGCCGAGGCCAGAAGGATGGTTGGGCCTGGAGCACATTATGGACAAGGAGAGGCTGGTAGAACTGGGATCTGAGAAACCTTTCAGGGTGAAACACTGAGCAAGGACCCAGGGCAGCTGGGGGATCCCAATCCATGGACATTCTCAGTGTTTCATGAGCCAAGGCCATGAGCATCTGATGTGTTTGGAGCTGTATGAGAAAGGGCTTGGCTGAGAGACCAGCAGTGGCGAGAGTTGTGGGACTCGGGTGCAATAAATGTCAGTAGGTAGCGGGTTCCCTTTCTATTGATAACGGTAGTAGAGTTGGGTATCAGTGAATAAGGGAGGGAGACAGGAAGGACCACGCAGCTAAAGTATCTCCTCAGGGTTGGGAAATGCAGCCAGATATGGAAGGGGTCAGCATGTAGGACTCATCTGGTATGATTTCCCTGGGGCAGCTTACCCGGGTTGTCTTGGTCGTGTGTGATCTATAATTGGGCCAAATGCCTTGATATCATTATATACAAATTAGTATTAAATTTTGGGTTAGTACTGGGGTGTTCAAAGCCACGTTGGATAAGCACCCTGATCCAGTGAGAGGTGTCCCTGCCCATGCAAAGGGCGTTGGAACTGGATGATCTCTAAGCTCCCTTACAACCCAAACTGTTCCACGGTTCCATGAAGTGATTCCATGATTCTATCACTACTACTGTACTAAAACAAGCCCTGGCACCAGTGTGAGCATTAGTGTAAATGTTACTGATAGTAATATTGTGAGGTTTTAATGCTTTTATTAAAGCTACCATTTTATTTCAACTTTCAGGACTTCTTTTCCTTTCCTGATTCCCCTTCCTGATTAACATGGGGAAGGAACTCCTTCCCATTGTTTGCTATCTGTCCCCATCTCGCACACAGGGTACTCAGAGGCAGATCCTCCCCGTGCTCACGCAGTGGCTCTGCACAGCAGCAGTCACAGTGTCTCTGTTCTCCTCTGCCACTCCCAGAGCTGTGGTTATTCACGCTGCTCTGCACTCATCTGAGATGCCCCCCACCATGAGGAATGGATGCAGAGACCTTGGTCCAAGGAAGCACATCCCAGTGCTGCACTCAGGCAGTTTGCAGGGGACGTTGTTCTCAAAGTGAAGTGGCCTTGAGGCACTCTCTGTCCCACAGGCCTTCACAGCAACCCCGTGGACATCATCCCTGTCACAGAGGGTCCATTGCCTGTCTCTGCCTGTGATCACTGCATGGTCACAGTGCAGGAGTGTGACCAATCTCACAGCACTCAGGACTTCCAGCAGCACAAGGGCTGCGAAGGAGAAAAGGAAGGAGCAAAGGGAGCAGGTCTAGAAAGACCAAGTGCTGGTTCTCCCTGGCAGTGCTGCTGTGCCGGGACTCTTTTCTCCTCCACATCCAGAGGTGACCCAGCAGCTCCACATAAAGTTCTGGAGGAAGGACTATGGACAAACAAATGGCTGCAGGGGTCTTTATTTTCTTTAAGCAATGAAAGAGCACCACTCCTTGTTTATATGGTCTCTGAGTCACACAAGACAGGGAGACATTGCCACAGCAGTGGGAGGAATAATGACATTTCTTTGTGGACAACTTTATCACAACCAAGAAAAAAAAAAGCCCAAAAGAATCCAAACAAGCTACCAAAGAATGGCTGGTTCTGCATTGCATTACATTGCAGGTGAAACAGAGATGAAGATGGGCAGCTTATTGCTGCTTAAAAAGAGCCAGACACAAGTTTCCAGACTGCATCCTTGAGCTGCTGGTTCCTCAAGCTGTAGATGAGAGGGTTTAGTGCTGGAGGAACGACTGAGTACAGAACTGCCACCACCAGATCCAGGGATGGGGAGGAGATGGAGGGAGGCTTCAGGTGGGCAAACATAACAGTGCTGAGAAACAGGGAGACCACAGTCAGGTGAGGGAGACACATGGAAAAGGCTTTGTGCTGTCCCTGCTCAGAGGGGATCCTCAGCACAGCCCTGAAGATCTGCAAATAGGACACCACAATGAAAACAAACCACCCCAAAGCTAATAAGCAACTAATGACAAGAAGCCCAGCCTCCTTGAGGTAGGAGTGTGAGCAGGAGAGCTTGAGGATCTTTGGGATTTCACAGAAGAACTGTTCCACAGCATTGCCCTTGCAGAGGGGCAGGGCAAATGTATTGGCTGTGTGCAGGACTGCATAGGGGAAAACAGTGCCCCAGGCAGCTGCTGCCATGTGGACACAAGCTCTGCTGCCCAGGAGGGTCCCGTAGTGCAGGGGTTTGCAGATGGCAACGTAGCGGTCGTAGGACATGATGGTGAGAAGAGAATACTCTGCAGAAAAGAAGAATAACATAAAGAAGACTTGGGCAGTACATCCTGCATAGGAAATGGCTCTGTTATTCCAGAGGGAATTGGCCATGGATTTGGGGACAGTGGTGGAGATGGATCCCATGTCAAGAATAGAAAGGTTGAGGAGGAAGAAGTACATGGGGGTGTGGAGGTGGTGGTCACAGGCGATGGTGGTGATGATGAGGCCATTGCCCAGGAGGGCAGCCAGGTAGATGCCCAGGAAGAGCCAGAAGTGCAAGAGCTGCAGCTCCCGTGTGTCTGTGAATCCCAGGAGGAGGAACTGGGTGATGGAGCTGGTGTTGGACATCTGAGTCTGTCCATGTTTCCCTGTCTTTAGACAAAGATTTAATGCGAGTAAGGGGAGACTTCTCTGAGCAAAACCAAACCATTTCTCCTTGACCCTTCCCCTGCTACCGAGACTCCTTTTTTTTTTTTTTTTTTCCAGAAATCCTTCCTTCAGCTCTGTGCCTGAAGCCCTGCTTGGTGTTGGCTGAATGTTCTAGGGGGATCAGGACCTCTGCCCACTGGCTGTGAGGAGTCATCCTTGCTCTGCAGAAGGAGATCATGGGGATGGTGGGGACAGGGGACACTGCTGGGGTTCAGTTTTCTGCTGGGGAACTGCTCCTGGGGCAGAAGGGCCTGGCAGCATCTGCACTGCCAGGACTGAAGAGCTGAGAGGGCAGAAGACAGGCTGAGAAGTTTACGGTTTTACAGCCCTTTCTCCTGCCCTGGGCAGTGTTCTTGGATGTCAGAAACCCTCAGCATTTCTGCTGCACTCAGGGAGAGCAGGGAGAGTCCTGTGAGGCGAGAGCACTGCCTGTGGCTCAGTGCAGAGGGAGGGGAGCTGCTCTGTCCCTCACTCTTGTTCCCAGCTGCCCTGGGCTTGTACCTTTCTGAGATGGAGGGGTTCACTCTCCTGTGTTACCCTGAAAAGCCACCAGGTCTTGCTGAGAGCAGAGGGATCCACCTCACACCACTTAATGTTTCACCCTTTCCTAAGGTCTCAGCGCCCACTTTCAGCCCAGGACACATGGCTGATTTCACGAACCCAACAGGATTTTCTCTCTTGCAGCATTTCTATGACTCTCCACAGCGCTTTCAGATAACACTGGAGGTAAATTCTCCCTCCCAGAACTTTTCTGGTTTCAGTTTCCTGTCATTCCCTGATCCTATCCCTGCTGAATAGACATTTTTCTGCCTGGAGGTGTTTCCCTGTCCCATGACTTTTCCCTGATCATAGACCCCATGCCTTGGGCACTCCCCTATGCAAACTTGCGTGTTTAGAGGGCACTGCCTGCATGCAGGTTCCAGTTTGGAGGTTGCAAAGGGCAAAACAACCTGGTGGGTCCAGCAGTGCTGATGCTGGTGCTGGTAGCAGAGTCTCTCTTCCAGCACACAGACCCCTATGGTGCAGGGACCCTGCTCTGAAGGACAGCCCAGGGCACCCTGGCTGCACCCCCTGGCTTCAACAGCCCTTTCAAACTGCCTCACATGAGCCCCCTCCTCACAGATCCCATGAGCTGGGGCTGTGCCAGCTTTGGAGATGCCATCAGGATCTACACCTGCATTGCCCTGCACCCACACTTACCACATCCAGGATTGCAAAGATTGCTCCTCCAGTCAGCTCTCAGTCATCCTCCCAGTCCTGACCACCTTTAAGCTCTCTCTGCCTCGTTCATCTCACTGAGACACCCTGGGAGTGTCCTCAGCCCTGCTGGGCTTTGCAGAGTTCCTGGGCAGAGCATGAGCTCCCTCAGTCCCAAGAGCCCAGCCCAGCTCAGCCACCGAGGAGAAGCCCAGGGTATTTTAATGACCCCTCTGGCGGGTTTGAAGCCAAGTCCATGAACCTCAGACCCTTAGAGGAAGTTGAACAAACTTCTCAGAAGTCAAAGTCAAATTCACACTTCAATATCTCTTGTAGCCTTAATGGGTCCCACTGAGGGCACTGCTGAGAAAGCATCTCCAGGGCCCATTTAGAGTAGAAAAGTGGAGTTTTGAATGTAATGAAAGTTTGGGAAAAGCAAGGTAAATGTGGCTCTGATGTCGACTCAAAGTGGGTGTGATTCATTAATCCAGAGGGCAAGCCCTCATCCCATTAACCAAGTGGACATGCCCTGACCCCCAGCCCCTGGGAAGAGAGATCTCTGTCCCTTTCTCATTCTTTAGGGCTCTTCCTGGGCAGTGGGATTTGGGGATGGGCAATGCCAAGGGCAGGGTGTGGAAAAACACCTTCCAGGCTCCTGGGTGGGGATGAGGAGGCCATAAGATCCTGGTATTTTAAGGATGAGGTGCTTCCTCTTTGGCATCAGCATCAGAGACAACAGCCATAGCCAAGGAGAAGAGGATTTTGGTTCTGTTAGGGGCTTTCAGCCTTGCCAAAAACCTTGACCATCTCCACTACAGGTAGTGGTGTCCCATGCTTTTGCCTGCAGGCTGTAGACATCCACCCTGCCACTGCACCTTGCTCTCACCTGAGCATCTTCCTTCCCTTACTGACAGCTCTCTATCCTCCCTGGCTGTTCCATTGAAGACAAAGCCTTGGACTGGTCCAGACTCCCTAGAGGTGGCCAGTTGTGCATCAGCGCTCATGCACTGCAGGGCGGATCCTGGAATGGCGCAAAATCCCCAAAGAATTGATGGTATAGGAAATGAGAAGGAACACTTGTAAGTCTTGCACCAAGAGCTCAGCTACTGTGTTGGATGTTTCCATAAGTCACCCTACAATGCACTGGGTGCAAGTGGTGATTTGGCATCCATCAAGCAAGCATCAGTTAGCAAGCGTCCATCGTTGAACAGGACCATTTTGAATGAGAAGAAAAAGAAAGCTGATCTAATTCCATGCTTGGAGGACAGAGCTCTTCAGTTTCCTACGCAAACGAGCTGGAATGTCTAGAGAGCAGGGTCTGATAAAGAGCTAATGCTGAGGAGAGATTCATAAGCATGGGTTTGGGAAGACTAGCAGATGAATTTTGCAACAAGTAAAGGAGTCAAACTGAGTGGATTCTTGATGGATGAGGAATAAAATAGGGACAAAACTCTTAGCAAGATATGGGAGAAGGTGATGAGCTACTTAGAAATTCGAACCCTCATTTGAAACTCAATCCAAACACTGACTAACTCACACCTAGCCTTAACCTGACCCCATCTTCCCAGGCCAACAGCACTACGGAACCATACGAGTAATTTCACATCATTCCAAGGTTACCATGGTAAGAACATCAGAAAAAAAATGTGGTTCTAGAGGCAGCACAACTGGGACTGACGAGCATCCTCCAATCACCTCGTCACTCCAGTTCAGGACCTGGGAGTGTAAGGAACTGCCCACTGCTTCCTCATGATCTGCAGGTACCACTGGGTGCCACCCAAGTCAGACTTTTACGTCAAATTAACCACTTCTCAGTTCTTATTTACAACACTAATTGTGACTGAGATACCTGGGCTGTGGACAGGCAGTTCCTCATGCAGGAGCTGCTCTCAATCCTCTTTCTCCCCACATTGACAGTCCTACGTGTCTCACGGAAGGAATCATCCCACAGTTCCTACATCTGCCCATGATTGTTCCAACCCACACTGATGTCTCTTCATAGCCTTTCTAATTTTGGGATCCTGGTGGGAAAAGCCCTCACTGTCCTGATCCTCTTTTCAGGTAGTTGTAGAGAGCAATATGGTCTCCCCTCAGCCTCCTCGTCTCCAGGCTAAATAACCCCAGTTCCCTCAGCCGCTCCTCATAAGACTTGTTCTCCAGCCCCTTCACCAGCTTCATTGCTCTTCTCTGGACACGCTCCAGAGCCTCAACATCCTTCCTGGAACAAGGAACCCAGAGTTGAACACAGTGTTTGAGGTGTGGTCTCACCAGTGCCAAGTCCAGGGGCAGAATAAGATCCCTGGAGCTGCTGGCCATATTGTTTCTGATACAAGCCAAGATGCCATTGGCCTTCTTGGCCACCTGGCACACTTCTGGCTCATGTTCAGTCGGCTGTCAATCAACACCTCCAGGTCCTTCTCCTCCAGGCAGCTTTCTAGCCAGACTTCTCCTAATCTGTAGCACTGCATAGGGTTGTTGTGCCCCAAGTGCAGGACCCGGCATTTGGCCTTGTTGAACCTCATGCCATTGGTCTCAGCCCAGCGGTCCAGCCTGTTCAGATCCCTTTGCAGAGCCTCCCTACCCTCCAGCAGATCCACACTTCCACCCCGCTTAGTGTCATCTGCAAACTTGCTAAGGGTGTACTGAATGCCTTCATCCAGGTCATTGATAAAGACATTGAACAGGGCTGGACCCAGTACTGAGCCCTGAGGAACCCCACTTGTGACTGGCCTCCAGCTGGAGTTAACTCCATTGACCACCACTCTCTGGGCCCGGCCATCCAACCAGTTTTCAACTCAGGAGATTGTGCGCCTGTCCAGGCCAGAGGCTGACAGTTTCTGAAGCAGAATGCTGTGAGAAACTGCGTCAAAGGCTTTACTGAAGTCCAAGAAGACTACACAGCCTTTCCCTCATCCAGCAGACGAGTCACTTTGTCATAGAAGGCCATCAGGTCAGTTTGGCAAGACCTGCCTTTCGTGAACCTGTGCTGACTGGACCTGATCACCCGCTTCTCTTGCATGTGCTTCGTGATAGCACTCAAGATCACCTGCTCCATGACTTTCTCCAGCACTGAGGTCAGACTGACAGGCCTGAAGTTCCCTGTATCCTCCCTGCAACCCTTCTTGTAGATGGGCACAATATCAGCCAGCCTCCAGTCCAGTGGAACTTCCCCAGTCAGCCAGGACTGCTGGAAGATGACGAAAAGGGGTTTGGAAAGGATATCTGCCAGCTCCTTCAATACTCTTGGGTGGATCCCATCTGGCCCCATAGACTTGTGGGTGTCTAGCTGGGCAAGCAAGTCTCTAACCGCCTCCTCTTGGATCACGGGAGCCTCATTCTGCTCCTGTAACTTCTGGGTTTGTAAATAGGGGGGACAACTTCCCTTACTATTAAAGACTGAGGCAAAGAAGGCATTAAGTACCTCAGCCTTGTCCTTATCCCCTGTCACTGTTGTCCTTCTGCATCCAATAGGGACTGAATATTCTCCCTAGTCGTCCTTTTATTGTTAATGTATTTGTAGAAAGATTTCTCTTTATTATCTTTCGCAGATTTAGCCAGTTTGATTTCTAGTTGGGCCTTAGCCCTTCTGATTTTTTTCCCTGCACAATCTCACTTCCTCCTTGTAGCCTGTCCCTTCTTCCAAAGCTCATAGACATTCCTCTTCTTTTTGATATCTCTCAAGATCTCCCTACTCAACCAAGCTGTTTTTCTCCCCCGCCAGCTCCTCTTCCAGAACATGGGGATGGCTTGCTCCTGAGCTGCTAGGATTTCATTTTTGAAGAGCGCCCAGCACTCATGGGCTCCCTTGCCCTTACGGACTGTCTCCCATGGGACTTTGCCAACAAACCTTCTGAACAGTCCAAAGTCTGCCCTCTGGAAGTTTAATGTGACTGTTTTGCTAATCCCCTTCTTCATCTCACCTAGAACTGAAAACCCTATCATCTCATAATCGCTTCGTCCCAGGCGTCCTCCAATCGTCACATCCCCCACAAGGCCTTCCCTGTTCACAAACAGCAGGTCCAGGAGCGCACCCTCCCTTGTCAGCTCACTCACCAGTTGTGTGAGGAAGTTGTCTTCCACACACTCCAGGAACTTCCCAGACTGCTTCCTTTCTGCTGTATTGTACTTCCAGCAGATATCAGGAAGATTGAAGTCTCCCACATGTAAGCCATTTCTCACAATGCACGCTCTCCATTGCTTTTCCTTTCCAAGATCATCATCCAGCTCCGTGCCTGGAGCGCTGCTTGGTGCCGGCTGAATCTGCCGGGAGGAGCAGGGCCTCTGTCTGCTGGCTGCAAGGAGTCAGCCCTGCTCTGCTGCAGGGGTGTCATGGGTAGAGTGTGGGCAGACCTGGTGTACAAACTGCTCCTAATGCAAAAGAGCTTCCCAGCATCTGTAATCCCAGTGCTAAGAAACCACAGTCTCCAACATGTTTGAGAGGGAGAGGTTCTTTTACAGCTCTCCCATCTCAGCTGAAGATTTTCGTGGATGTCAGAAACCCTCAGTAATTCTGTTGCATCCAGGGACATAAAGCAATTCCTGCGAGGAGAGAGCATTGCCTGTGGCTCAGTGCAGAGGGAGCAGAGCTGCTCTGTCCCTCACTCTTGTTCCCAGCTGCCCGAGGTGTGCACCTTTCTGGGATGGAGAGGGATCAAACTCCCATGTTACCCTGTAAAGCCCCCAGGCCTTGTTCTCCAGTCCCTTCCCCACCTTCCTCACTCTTCCCTGGATGTGCTCCAGGACTTCTGTGTCCTTCTTGTAGTGAGGGCCAAAAACTGAACACAGGTTTCAAGGTACAACCTCAGCAGTGCTGAGTCCAAGGGCACAATCACTTCCCTGGTCCTGCTGTCTACGCTGTTTCTGATACAAGCCAAGATGCTGTTGGCTTTCTTGACCACCTGAGCCAGGGCTGTCTCAGGTTCAGCAGCTGATGACCAACACCTCCAGATCTTTCTCTGCCAGGCACCTTTCCAGCCACGCATAGAATCACAGAATCATAGAATCATAGGAGGACGAGGGAGAATATCCAGTCTCTATTGGATGCAGAAGGAATAACAGTGACAGGGGATAAGGACAAGGCTGAGGTACTTAATGCCTTCTTCGCCTCAGTCTTTAATAGCAAAGAAAGTTGTTCCTTCTGTTTACAAATCCAAGAGTTAGAGGGGCAGATTGAAGCTCCCGTGATCCAAGAGGAGGCGGTTAGAGACTTGCTTGCCCAGCTAGACGCCCACAAGTCTATGGGGCCGGATGGGATCCACCCAAGAGTATTGAAGGAGCTGGCGGATGTCCTTTCCAAACCCCTATCCATCATCTTCCAGAGGTCCTGGATGACTGGGGAAGTTCCACTGGACTGGAGGCTGGCTGATGTTGTGCCCATCTACAAGTAGGGTTGCAGAGACGATCCAGGGAGCTACAGGCCTGTCAGTCTCACCTCAGTGCCGGGGAAAGTCATGGAACAGGTAATCTTGAGTGCTATCATGAAGCACATGCAAGAGAACCGGGTGATCAGGCCCAGTCAACATGGGTTTACAAAAGGCAGATCTTGCCAAACTGACCTGATGGCCTTCTGTGAAAAAGAGACTCGACTACTGGATGGGGGAAAGGCTGTGGATGTAGTCTTCTTGGACTTCAGTAAAGCCTTTGACACAGTTTCTCACAGCATTCTGCTGCAGAAACTGTCAGCCTCTGGCCTGGACAGGCGCACACTCTCCTGGGTTGAAAACTGGTTGGATGGCCGGGCCCAGAGAGTGGTGGTCAATGGAGTTAACTCCAGCTGGAGGCCAGTCACAAGTGGAGTTCCTCAGGGCTCAGTACTGGGTCCAGCTCTGTTCAATGTCTTTATCAATGACCTGGATGAAGGCATTGAGTGCACCCTCAGCAAGTTTGCAGATGACACTAGCTGGGAGGAAGTGTCGATCTGCTGGAGGGTAGGGAGGCTCTGCAAAGGGATCTGAACAGGCTGGACCGCTGGGCCGAGACCAATGGCATGAGGTTCAACAAGGCCAAATGCCGGGTCCTGCACTTGGGGCACAACAACCCTATGCAGCACTACAGACTGGGGGAAGAATGGCTGGAGAGCTGCACAGAAGAGAAGGACCTGGGGGTGCTGGTTGACAGCCGACTGAACATGAGCCAGCAGTGTGCCCAGGTGGCCAAGAAGGCCAACGGCATCTTGGCCTGTATCAGAAATGGGGTCACCAGCAGGTCCAGGGAGGTCATTCTCCCTCTGTACTCAGCACTGGTGAGACCGCACCTTGAATACTGTGTTCAGTTCTGGACCCCTGAACACAAGAAGGATGTTGAGGCTCTGGAGCGTGTCCAGAGAAGAGCAACGAAGCTGGTGAGGGGGCTGGAGAACAAGTCTTACAAGGAGCGGCTGAGAGAGCTGGGGTTGTTTAGCCTGGAGAAGAGGAGGCTGAGGGGAGACCTTATTACTCTCTACAACTACCTGAAAGGAGGTTGTGGAGAGGAGGGAGCTGGCCTCTTCTCCCAAGTGACAGAGGCACAGGACAAGAGGGAATGGCCTGAAGCTCCGTCAGGGGAGGTTCAGGTTGGATATCAGAAAAAAATTCTTCACAGTAAGAGTCATTGGCTCCTTGAACAGGCTGCCCAGGGAGGTGGTCGAGTTACCTTCCCTGGAGGTGTTTAAGGAACAGGTGGATGAAGTGCTTAGGGACATGGTTTAGGGAGTGTTAGGAATGGTTGGACTCGATGATCCAATGGGTCCTTTCCAACCTTGTGATTCTGTGATTCTGTGATTCTGTGATAGTGGAACGGGTTGGGTTGGATGGCACCTCAAAAATCCATCCATTTCCAATCCCCTGCCATGGCCACAGACACCTACCACTGGATCATGTTGCCACGTCATCTTTGGGTGCAATTCCATTCAATATCTTTATCAATGACCTGGATGAAGGGATCGAATGGACCCTTAGTAAGCTCACGGATGACACTAAGCTGGGAGGAAGGGTCAACGTGCTTGAGGGTAGGGAGGCTCTGCAGAGGGATCTGGACAGACTGGATCGATGGGCTGTGACCACTGGGATGAGATTTAACAAGGACAAGTGCAGAGTCCTGTACTTGAAACACAACAGTCCTATACAGCGCTACAGGCTTGGGAAAGCCTTGGAGGTGTTGTCTCATTCCTGGAGATGTTGCCCCATCCCTGGAGATGTTCAAGGCCAGGTTCGATGGGGATTGGGCAGCCTGATCTAGTGGGATGTCCCTGCCCAGGGTAAGGGGGTTGGAACTAGATGATCTTCAAGGTCCATTCCAACCCAAACGATTCTATGATTCTATGATTCTGTGATTCTATGCGTGGCTGGAAAGGTGCCTGGCAGAGAAAGACCTTGGGGGTGTTGGTCATCAGCAGCTGAACCTGAGCCAGCAGGTGGCTCAGGTGGTCAAGAAAGCCAACATCGAGCTCTGAGGCTTGAAAATGCCACAAATCAATCCCTGAGTCTTGTGTTGAAGGTTTAGAAAGCAAACATCGGGGCTGGGAACATGATGAGTGAGCAGAAAAGGGAGGGTGCGCTCCTGGACCTGCTGTTTGTGAACAGGGAAGGCCTTGTGGGGGATGTGACGACTGGAGGACGCCTGGGACGAAGCGATTATGAGATGATAGGGTTTTCAGTTCTAGGTGAGATGAAGAAGGGGATTAGCAAAACAGTCACATTACACTTCCAGAGGGCAGACTTTGGACTGTTCAGAAGGTTTGTTGGCAAAGTCCCATGGGAGACAGTCCGTAAGGGCAAGAGAGCCCATGATGGCTGGGCGCTCTTCAAAAATGAAATCCTAGCAGCTCAGGAGCAAGCCATCCCCATGTTCTGGAAAAGGAGCTGGCGAGGGAAAAAACCAACTTGGTTGAGTAGCGAGATCTTGATAGATATAAAAAAGAAGAGGAATGTCTATGAGCTTTGGAAGAAGGAACAGGTGTCTTGGGTAGACTACAGGGAGGAAGTGAGATTGTGCAGAGAAAAAATCAGGAGGGCTAAGGCCCAACTAGAAATCAAATTGGCTAAATCTGCGAAAGATAATAAAAAATCTTCCTACAAATACATTAACAATAAAAGGAGGACTATGGAGAATATTCAGTCCCTATTGGATGCAGAAGGAACAACAGTGACAGGGGATAAGGACAAGGCTGAGGTACTTAATGCCTTCTTTGCCTCAGTCTTTAATAGTAAGGGAAGTTGTTCCCCCTATTTACAAACCCAGAAGTTACAGGAGCAGAATGAGGCTCCCGTGATCCAAGAGGAGGCGGTTAGAGACTTGCTTGCCCAGCTAGACACCCACAAGTCTATGGAGCCAGATGGGATCCACTCAAGAGTATTGAAGGAGCTGGCAGATATCCTTTCCAAACCCCTTTTCGTCATCTTCCAGCAGTCCTGGCTGACTGGGGAAGTTCCACTGGACTGGAGGCTGGCTGATGTTGTGCCCGTCTACAAAAAGGGTTGCAGGGAGGATCTGGGGAACTACAGGCCTGTCAGTCTGACCTCAGTGCTGGAGAAAGTCATGGAGCAGGTGATCTTGAGTGCTATCATGAAGCCTATGGAAGAGAACCTGGTCATCAGGCCCAGTCAACACAGGTTCACGAAAGGCAGGTCTTGCCAAACTGACCTGACGGCCTTCTGTGAAAAAGTGACTCAACTGCTGGATGAGGGAAAGGCTGTGTAGTCTTCTTGGACTTCAGTAAAGCCTTTGTCGCAGTTTCTCACAGCGTTCTGCTTCAGCAACTGTCTGCCTCTGGCCTGGACAGGCGCGCACTCTCCTGGGTTGAAAACTGGTTGGATGGCCGGGCCCAGAGAGTGGTGGTCAATGGAGTTAACTCCAGCTGGAGGCCAGTCACAAGTGGAGTTCCTCAGGGCTCAGTACTGGGTCCAGCCCTGTTCAATGTCTTTATCAATGACCTGGATGAAGGCATTCAGTACACCCTTAGCAAGTTTGCAGATGACACTAAGCTGGGTGGAAGTGTGGATCTGCTGGAGGGTGGGAGGCTCTGCAAAGGGATCTGAACAGGCTGGACCGCTGGGCTGAGACCAATGGGATGAGGCTGAACAAGGCCAAATGCCGGGTCCTGCACTTGGGGCACAACAACCCTATGCAGTGCTACAGATTAGGAGAAGTCTGGCTAGAAAGCTGCCTGGAGGAGAAGGACCTGGGGGTGCTGGTTTACAGCCGACTGAACATGAGCCAGCAGTGTGCCCAGGTGGCCAAGAAGGCCAATGGCATCTTGGCTTGTATCAGAAATGGTGAGACCATCAGGTCCAGGGAGGTTATTCTCCCTCTGTATTCAACACTGGTGAGACCACACCTCGAATACGGTGTTCAGTTCTGGGCCCCTCACCACAATAAAGATATTGAGGCTCTGGAGTGTGTCCAGAGAAGGGGCTGGAGAACAAGTCTTACAAGGAGCGGCTGAGAGAGCTGGGGTTGTTTAGCCTGGAGAAGAGGAGGCTGAGGGGAGACCTCATTGCTCTCTACAATTACCTGAAAGGAGGTTGTGGAGAGGAGGGAGCTGGCCTCTTCTCCCAAATGACAGGGGACAGGACAAGAGGGAACAGTCTCAAGCTTCACCAGGGGAAGTTCAGGCTGGACATCAGGAAAAATTTTTTCACGGAAAGGGTCATTGCGCACTGGAAGAGGCTGCCCAGGGGGGTGGTTGACTCACCTTCCCTGGAAGTGTTTAAAGGACTGGTGGATGAGGTGCTGAGGGGCATGGTTTAGGGATTGTTAGGAATGGTTGGACTCAATGATCCAGTGGGTCCTTTCCAACCTAGTGGTTCTATGATTCTATGATTCCCAAAGAGCCTGTGCTGCCACCCTTAGTGTTTTCCTCCTGGCTCTTGGCAAGCAGAGCTCGGAGCTGGGTGCTGCTGCCTGTACCAGGGCTGCTGACCCACACCCCACCATCAGAACATTTGGTGGAGGCTGTCAGGGGTGTCCAACTGCAGCTCCTGCCTCCCCTCCTGCTTGGAACAACCCACGTCCCCCCCCAACCCCGAGTTCACTATACCCAGCACCCAGAACCAGCCCCTCTGTGACATCAGATTGGGGACAAGGGCTCTGCGAGCAGCGTGAGCACTGTGGGCAGTCGGTCGGCTGGTGCCATGCTTGTCACTAGCTCTCAGTTGGTTCTTCACCTCCTTAGCACTACTGGCATCATGAAGATGCTCTTCTTCTTCGTCCTGCTGGCCCTGTGCCTGCCTGTGCAGGGATCGTGGCAGACCTGCGAGTAAGTGGCATGGGTTGTTGGTCACAACAATCCCAGGAAACACTCCAGGCTTGGGGAAAAGTGGAGGAAAAGGACCTGGGGGTGCTGGTCAACAGTAGCCAAACATGTTACAGCAGTGGCCCTGGTGGCCAAGAAGGCCAAGAGCATCCTGGCTTGCATCAGCCATGGGGTGGGCAACGGGAGCAGGGAAGGATTGTCCTCTTGGACTCGGCACTGGGAAGGCTATACCTAGAATCCTGCGTTCAGTTTTGGGCCCCTCATGCCAAGAAAGATCTTTAGGGGCTGGAGCATGTGTGGAGAAGATAATGGAGCTGGGGAAGGGTCTAGAGCCCGGGGGTTGAGGGAGCATCTGAGGGCCCTGGGGCTGTATAGTCTCTAGAAGACGAGGCTGAGGGGAGACCTCATAGTTCTCTGCAGTTCCCGCAAAGGAGGCCGTGGTGAGGTGAGTGTTGTTCTGTTCTCCCAAGGGACAAGAGATACAACAATTGGCAATGGACTCAGGTTGGGCTAGAGGAGGTTTAGATTGGATGTTAGGAAGAATTTCTTTACTGAAAGAGTGGTGAAACCCTGGCAGAGGCTGCCCAGGGCAGTGGTGGAGTCCTCATCCCTGTAGGTGTTAAAATACCAAGTTGCTGTGGTACATTGGGACATGGCTTAGTAGGTACGGTTGGTGTTGTGTTGGTGGTTGGACTGGAAAATCTTCAGGACTCTTCCAACCTTAACATTTCTATGCCCTTCCCAGAGAGCCTGGGCTGCCACCCTTGGTGTTTCCCTCCTGGCTCTTGGCAGGCAGAGCTCGGAGCCAGGCGCTGCTGGCTGCCCCAAGGCCGCCCACACTCACCCCAGCAGCCGAGCATTCAGCAGGGGTATTTCGGGGGTCCAACCCTACCTCCTGCCTCCCCTCCTGCTTGGAACGACCCACGTGTCCCCCCTCCACCCCACCCCAAGTTCACTATACCCAGCACCCAGAACCAGCTCCTCTGTGACATCAGATAAGTTGCACAGGCTGTTGGTCACAACAACCCCAGGAAACACTCCAGGCTTGGGGAAAAGTGGAGGAAAAGGACCTGGGGGTGCTGGTCAACAGCAGCAGAACATGACCAGGCAGTGCCTGGGTGGCCAGGAGGAACAACAGCATCTTGGCTTAGATCAGCCATGGGGTGGCCAGCAGGAGCAGGGAAGGGTTGTCTCCTTGGACCAGGTGCTGGGGGGGCTGCACTTCAAATCCTGAGTTCAGGTTTGGGCCCCTCACTCCGAGAAAGACATTGAGGGACTGGAGTGCATTCAGAGGAAGGGAACAGAGCTGGGGAAAGGCCTGGGGAGCAACTTTTAGGAGGAGCTGCTGAGGCCCCTGGGGCTGTTTAGCCTGGAGAAGAGGAGGCTGAGGGGAGACCTCATCCTTCTCTGCAGCTCCCAGAAAGTACGGTTTATTGAGGCAGGTGTTATTTTATTTCTCCAAGGGACGAGTAACAGAACAAAAGGGAATGGTCTCAGATTGTGCCATGGGAGGTTTAAATTGGATATTAGGAACATTTTCTTTCCTGAAAGAGTGATGAAGCACTGGCAGAGGCTTCCCAGGGCAGCGGTGGAGTCCGCATCTGTGGAGGGCTTCAAAACCCATCCTGCTGGCCATGAGCCAGCCTGTGCAGGGATCATGGGAGACCTGCGAGTGAGTGGCACAGGCGCTGGGAGGGAGCTTGGGCAGCGCTGCTGGGCTTCACTGGAGGATGCTCGCTTCCCAACAGCTTCATCAACCCCATGTGGTTCCTTCCCCAACCCCACGCGGTCGCTGCCGTTCCTCACCAGCACCCAGGCTGCGGGCACAGCTCCCCTAAGGGGCTAAAGCAGAGACAGGGGTGGATGCCTGCACAACCCACAGGGTTCCCTGGCTCTGCGCTCCATGCAGCGATGCCGCGTGGGGAGAGAAGGTGCCTGACCTTCTGCCCAAACAGCATCAATGCCTCAAGCAGGACAGTAATGAGTTTCTGGTTCCCACAGGACCTGTGGACTCCGGCCCTTGGATTACTATGGCTATGGCTCAGCGCGTGTTGTTGGGGGCAGAGATGCCCAGCCAGGAGCCTGGCCATGGATTGTGAGCGTGCAGAAGGTCCGCGAGACGCACATCTCACACGTGTGTGGAGGGTCCATCATCCACCCCCAGTGGGTGCTGACGGCAGCCCACTGCTTCGTTGACGCCCAGTAAGGAGGAGCAGGGAACAGGGAGATCCCCAAAACCCCGGCACAGGCCCAGTGGGCAGCATCACGGGCAACTCCCAGCCCGGTTCCTTGCAGTGCACCCAGAAAAAGGCTGGGGTGGTGCCACTGCATCCCAGATGCCTCCATCTCCACAGTCCTTGTGGCTCAGGCATGTTGGGGCATAGATGCCCTAGAAGCTTTCCTCGCTCCCTTGGGAAGCAGGAGGCAAGGAGCTGCTGGGCTGCTCTAGCATGTGCCTCTGCTCCCTCTCACCCCTCTCGCCATCTGCCTTCCAGGAATGTCCCAGCGTGGTGCGTGGTGGCCGGTACCACCTCCTTAACTGATATGGGCCCAGAGGCACAAGTGCGCTACGTCAGACAGATCATCATTCATGAAGACTACTATAACACCACTCAGGCGAATGACATTGCCTTGATGGAACTGTACGAGCCTTTCCGGTGCGGCCCCTACGTGCAGCTCGCCTGCGTGCCTGACTTCTCACTGCAACTCTGGCAGCTGAGAAACTGTTATGTTAGCGGCTGGGGGGTCACCACGGCCAGATGTGAGTTCCCCAAAAGTATTTAAATCCTGGGTGCAAGCTGGGAACAATGGGCAGATGGGCTGGGCGTCCTGACAGCAGAGGCAGGAGCCAACGTCAGTCTGCAGAGTCATCTGTGTCTGGGGAGATGGGAATGAGCTGTCAGCCAGAGCAGGGTGGAAGGGAACACCACAATGCCTCTGTGGACGCAAAGCCAAGCCCTAGGGAAGGGAGGACGGGAACTGGCAGCAGCTGCCGGGTGCTCATTCCTGTCTTGTCCACAGCTGGAGGACTACCCCCAGCGCTGCAGGAGGCCAAGGTTCCCCTCATTGACATTCAAGTGTGCAACAGCAGCGGGTGGTACCGTGGGGACATCCACCCCCACAACCTGTGTGCGGGCTATCCGCAAGGCGGCATCGACACCTGCCAGGTAGGAGCATGATCCCAGTCCCGCCCCAGCAGCACCGGCAGCCCTGGCACAGCTGCCCCAACCTACCCCGGTGCCTGCTTTGAACAGCAAGTCCCCCTCCCACTGCTGAGTCCCCATCACTCCTGAGCTCCCCTCCCGTTCTCCAACTGCTTCTCCATGCTCAGCGTCCAGCCTGTCCCACAGCCCTGTGACTCTGCCCTTAAAGCCCATCCCACGTTCTCAACAGCCCATAGGTCCAGGCGCCAACGCTGGAATATCCCTCTGCCCCACAGCCAGGGTCCCTGGGCAGAGAGGAAAGAGAGCCCTGCCTTATAGTCCCACAGCCACCTCCTCAACCATGTTCTGTCGGCTCCAGAGCCGGAGCAGAGCCTTTCTGTGCAGGGAACACAGCTCTGGCTTCTGCTGGGAGAGAGCAGGAGCCAGCCCTGGCGCTGACAGAGCCCCCAGCACCCCCTGAATCCTCTCTCCTTCTTTGCAGGGGGACAGTGGGGGTCCTCTGGTCTGCCAAGATTCCTATGCTGACCACTTCTGGCTGGTGGGAGTGACCAGCTTTGGAGCAGGCTGTGCCAGAGCCCATCGTCCTGGGGTCTACACTTCCACACGGCACTTCCGTGACTGGATCCTCACCCAGATGATGCGGCGCTCAGTTAAAGCAGCCACTGCAACGCAACGCTTCTGGAGCCACTTTCTCACCACCTCGAACCCTGTTGAGATGCCCCAAACAACGGAGCCAAGTTATTCCAGCTCCTGCCTGTATCCACTCAACAAGCTGGTGGACTTCTTCACTCAGGTGCAGGAACTCCTGCAGGTCCTGAAAGGCGGAAGCACCTGAGAACAGGTGGAAGAGGATGCAGGGCAGGCTGCATGGGGCCACAACCATGTCCTTCTGGGGTAATGCCTGCTGCTCCAAAGGCAGCCTCAGGGGCCCAGACCTGCTTGATCCTGCCCTCATGCCTCAAATTGCCCATCCATGCCTACGGCAGATGGTTCTGTTTGCTTAGGATTCTGTTGCTGGTCTATTCTCTGTCTGAGAATAAAGAGTTTTCGCAGCAAACTCTGCTTCAGCCTCCTTCTGTCTCCTGGGCCAGGCAAGGACTCCAGGCCTGGTCCCTGCACAAGGAAAGGAGGGCACAAAGGTAAAGACTCACTCCAAAGGGTGAACCCATGCCTGGTGTGAGAGGAGGGAGAGAGTGCAGTGGAAGGGAAGAGCGGTCCCAGGGGCTGGAGGTCTTCAGAGAGTGGTTTGGGTTGGAAGGGACCTCAAAAAGGATTCAGTTCCAACACTCTACAGATGCTTTTGAGCTGTGTCTGGAACAGCACCTCACTCCTCCAAACCCCGGCCCCAATTAAACATCTCCATTAAATGCTCAACACATCACATGATTTCCTCAAACCGGTCAACATACAGTGCATTTGACATGGCTCGGACAGATCCACCCAGTATGGCACCTTCATTAAAACCATTTGCAGTGCACGAGACTGGCCCGGGATGGTTGAAATGCATTAAAAACACCTACAGGAACAGATCTCAAAGTGCATCCAACAGGAAAGCATAAAGAAGCACATCAGAACCTTGCACTGCAACCTAAATTCAATGAGGCAAGAGGGGGAACGAGGCGAGGTGGGATAAGGAAAGAGAGGGGGCTATACAAAAAGTTGTTACTATTACAAAAAGTGGAATATTTTAATTAATTAAGATCATCCAAGTAGCTGGATTTTTTGAAAGTCAGACAGAACATCCCTCTGATAGCACGGAGTTTGATAGCATGTTTCTTCACATAGTATTTTTCCAGGCACTTTTCTGTCTTGAGCAAAGCATGATCTGTGCTGAACAGATGTGTTTTTCTCTCTATTCAGCTCTGTTTGCAGTCTTTCCCTATCTCAAACAGAGATGGAGAGCTGCAGTCAGCTCCCAATGAGCAATAGATTACTGTTGTGAAATTCATAACAACATTAAAATGAATCCCTAGAAAATAATAGAACATGCATGAAATTTCTTGGAAAATGTATACATAGGCATGTAAGTAGGAAGTATCTTCTGTAATCAGCATTTGTCTTGCTGAACGTGACTGACGGGGATCGATCCCTCGTGTTGCCCAGGCCTGATAAAGGATGCCTGCTTTCTAAAACCACCAAACGAGTCCTAGAGAGTTTATTTGTCAGCATTTTGGGTGTCAGGGGGGTGAGGGCAGAGAGGGAAGACGTGAGAGAGGCAGGATGATGAAGGTAGGTGGTGGGGATGAAGGCAGCTGGGGGGAAATGTGGGCACAGAGGGGGGATGAAAGCAGAGAGGGGGTTGGGGCAGACTAGCATGGGATGATGGCAGATGGGGGTCGGGGAACGAAGCCATAGGGGGGACACGAGGCTGGGGGTGCGGGAGGCAAGAGACGGGGGATGAAAGTAGCAGACAGGGCAAGGAGAGGGCAGAGGTAAGGGGAAAGGGGGCAGAGGTGCAGCTGAAGGTCAGAGGCGAAGGCAAACAGGGGAGAGAGGCAGAGAGGGCGAGAGATACAAGAGGCAAGATGCAAAGGGTGGAAGAAAAGAGGAGAGAGGGGGCGAGGGCAGATGACAGAAGGCGGCACGAGGGCAAAGAGAAGGGGGGATGAGGGCACAGAAAATAGGGGACCAGGGCAGAAAAAGGGGGCGACCAGTGCAGAAATGGGGGGAGAGGGGGCAGGGAAGAGAGAGGGAGGAGCGAAGTCAGAGAGAAAAGGGGACGAGGGCAGAGAGGGGGGCCGGGCCCCTCGCCCCGTCCTTCCCCCGGCTCCTCCCGCCCCAGGGCGCCCCCGGGCCGCACCGCGAGGGGCTGCAGACGGGAGAGCTGCTGTACAAGTCGGTGAAGCGCAGCCCGCGGGCCGCCAGCCGGTCCAGGCACGGCGCGGCGGGGAACGGGTGCCCATAACAACGCAGGTCCCCGAAGCCCAGGCCGTCCGCCAGCAGCAGCACGCCGCAGGCCAGCAGCCCCAGCAGCCCCAGCGCCGAGGGCAGGAACCAGCCCCGAGGCCTCATGCCGCGGCCCGAACGAACGCACTCCGACCCGGCCCGAGCACCGCACGACCCGGAAACGCCGGAGAGGAAGCGGCGAAACCGACTTCCGGTGCCGTGGCCGCGAGTGCCGCGGGGCACGCCGGGAGTTGTAGTTCGCAAAGTGATCCGGCAGCCATGGGGCACGGCTGCGCGCTGAGTCCGCCGTAAGGCATGTCGGGAGTTGTAGTCCGCCACAGCATTCGGCAGCCATTGAGACGGCCAGGAGGGAAATTAAAATAGATTAAAACACATTAAAATAGAACTCTGCAGGTTACAAAATGTACCGAAGACAACTTCTCCAGCAGCCTTTCCTCTTTAACTCTTGAAACAAAGAAATTTATGCTCAATAATTTAGCTCTTAAGTGGGGTACACTTCATTCAGCACTGGAGAAGACTCGGGATTTGCCCTCAGCCTGCTTCTACTCAACAGTGATTTCAGAGAACTTTATGTACTCAGAAGTGTCTTCATAGTCCTAATTTTTTGACAGAATGACAAGACACTTTAGTCCTGGAACCTCATTGCATACCCTGGGGGATAAAACTAATCCCATCCAGAGACCTTAAAGCTTGGCCACACCTGCGCAGTTAATCTTGAAGACTCTGGGCAGCAAGAAGATAAGGGTTGTAATCATTATCTTAGAAGCACAGAATCATGGAATAGTTTGGGTTGGAAGGGACGTTAAGGATCATCCACTTCCAATCCCCCTGCCATGGGCAGGGACACCTCCCACTGGATCAGGCTGCCCAAGGCCCCATCCAGCCTGGCCTTGAACACCTCCAGGGATGGGGCAGCCACAACTTCCCTGGGCAACTTGTTCCAGGGCCTCATCACTGTCATGGTGAAGAAAGTCTTCTGTATATCAAGCCTAAATCTGACACTCTCCAGTCTATCCCCATTCCCCCTCATCCTATCATAGAATCATAGAATCATAGAATCACCAGGTTGGAAAGGACCCACTGGATCATTGAGTCCAACCATTCCTAACACTCCCTTAAACCATGTCCCTAAGCACTTCATCCACCCGTTCCTTAAACACCTCCAGGGAAGGTGACTCAACCACCTCCGTGGGCAGGTGATCCAGTGCCCAATGACTCTTTCTGTGAAGAATTTTTTTCTGATATTCAGCCTGAACCTCCCCTGGTGGAGCTTTAGGCCATTCCCCCTTGTCCTGTCCTCAGTCACTTGGGAGAAGAGGCCAGCTCCCTCCTCTCCACAACCTCCTTTCAGGTACTTGTAGAGAGTAATAAGGTCTCCCCTCAGCCTCCTCTTCTCCAGGCTAAACAACCCCAGCTCTCTCAGCCGCTCCTTGTAAGACTTATTCTCCAACCACCTCACCAGCTTTGATGCTCTTCTCTGGACACACTCCAGAGCCTCAATATCCTTCTTGTGGTGAGGGGTCCAGAACTGAACACCGTATTCGAGGTGCGGTCTCACCAGTGCCGAGTACAGAGGGAGAATAACCTCCCTGGACCTGATGGACACACCATTTCTGATACAAGCCAAGATGCCATTGGCCTTCTTGGCCACCTGGGCACACTGCTGGCTCATGTTTAGTCGGCTGTCAACCAACAGCCCCAGGTCCTTCTCCTCCAGGCAGCTTTCTAGCCAGACTTCTCCTAATCTGTAGCACTGCACAGGGTTGTTGTGCCCCAAGCACTGGACCCAGCATTTGGCCTTGTTCAACCTCATGCCATTGGTCTCAGAGGTCCAGCCTGTTCAGATCCCTTTGCAGAGCCTCCCCACCCTCCAGCAGATCCATGCTTCCACCCCGCTTAGTGTCATCTGCAAGCTTGCTAAGGGTGTACTGAATGCCTTCATCCAGGTCATTGATAAAGACATTGAACAGGGCTGGACCCAGTACTGAGCCCTGAGGAACCCCACTTGTAACTGGCCTCCAGCTGGAGTTAACTCCATTGACCACCACTCTCTGGGCCCGGCCATCCAACCAGTTTTCAACTCAGGAGAGTGTGCGCCTGTCCAGGCCAGAGGCTGACAGTTTCTGCAGCAGAATGCTGTGAGAAACTGCGTCAAAGGCTTTACCAAAGTCCAAGAAGACTACATCCACAGCCTTTCCCCCATCCAGTAGGGAAAGTCCACCTGGGTTCTCAACCACATCTTATTCAGGAGCATCAGGGCGACACCACAGATCGTCACTGGAGTGAGTGGCACTGGGGTTTCATGCTCCTTTCACAGGACATTCACCTTCCTATATTTATAGCCAAAGCTCTGATGTGTGGAAGAGCAGGGGGAATGGGTCAGGTCAGTGCTGTGCCCTGGTTGCTCTGCCCTGGGAAGGTCTTTGCCAGCTTCTTCCACCCTGCGCTGCTCCCCGTGTCGGCTGCAGAGCTGGTTGGAGCTGAGCTTAGAGCTGGTGTGAGTTTAGGGAGTGCTTCCTTCTGAAATCTCCAAACTCGTGGTTTTTTGGATGAGAATGGTGCACACATCCAGTAACTACACGATGGTCCTTTATGGAAGAGGGAGATGAGGGCCATGGACTGATTCCGTATTTGAACTTTGTTCTCCCTTATTTGGATCGGAAGAAGTACATTGGAATATTGCATAGAGATGCACTCTTCTGTTTCTTTACAGACGTATCTGTGGGTAAAGGTTTTCCAGCTTCCTGGCTGAGTCACAGGGCTGATGCATACGAAGGTCATATGGGTACGTCACAGCTCTTCACTCCCTTTGGGAGCCGCCACCTCAAAGCCTCAACGAGAGCGCGGCCTCTCCTGTGGTGTGAGATGCCCTCTCCTTGGGCAGCCTGAGGTGTCCTCCCACGTCTAGTGGGACACGTCCCTGGCCGTGGCAGGGGGTTTGGAAGTAGATGATCTTTAAGGTCCCTTCCAACCCAATCCATTCTAGGATTCTGTGAGTCTATGAATTCCACTGATCAGAGCAAGGTGAGAAGTTGCAGATGAAACAGCGCACACAGCAGTGTGATATGATCCATCCGTGGGCACCCACCCTGCCCTCACCCTGGGGATCACGCGCCGTCACGTCAGGCGGGGCTGTGGTTGCCGGGCTGCATTGTGAGGTCACAGACGCACTAAGCCACTTATGGAGGTGCTGTGCTGTGCCAAGGGCACCGCTCCGGCAGTGTCGTCAGCAGCGGCAGCAGCAGCAGCAGCATGGCGCAGGCACAGGGGGCTGTGAGCCCCACCAGCCTCATTATCCTCTTCCTCTTGGTGGTTCTCGGAGCGCAGGATGTCCAGGCTGCTCCGTGGCGAGCACGGGGATCAGGTGTGTGGGCAGGCAAGGGCTGGCACCCAGCCCCGGGCAGCGTGGGGCTGTGCCCAGTGCTCCTTGGGGTGGCAGCGGGACTGGGGTCAGGATGGGGCAGGGCTGGGAGAGCAGCGGGGCCGGGCTGGGCTGAGGGAGCCGTGGCAGCTCCACTGCAGGGCCCTGGGAAGAAGTGCATCACAGCATCTCATGGAAACAGGATGGATTCCAGTGGTGCCCATAGGCAAAGGCCACCTGGGTTCTCAGCCCCATCTTATCCAGGAGCCTCAGGGCGACACCACAGATCGTCACTGGAGTGAGTGGCACTGGGGTTTCATGATCCTTTCATAGGACATTCACCTTCCTATATTTATAGCCAGTGCTCTGATGTGTGGAAGAGCAGAGGGAACGGGTCGGGTCAGTGCTGTGCCCTGGTTGCTCTGTCCTGGGAAGGTCTTTGTCAGCCTCTCCCACCCTGTGCTGCTCCCCGTGTCGGCTGCAGAGCTGGTTGGGGCTGAGTTTGGAGCTGGTGTGAGTTTAGGGAGTGCGGTCTTCTGAAAACTCCAAACCTGGGGTTTTTTTTTATGGGAATGGTCCACACACCCAGTAACCGCACGATGGTCCTGTGTGGAAGGGAGAGGCGAGGAACATGGAGTGATCCCATGATTGAACTTTGTACAGCTCCATTGGGATTGGAAGAAGTAGACTGGAATATTTCACGGGAGATGCTCTCTCTCTTTCTTTACAGATGTGACTGTAGGCAATGGGTCTCCACGTTCCGGACTGAGCCGCAGCGCTGATGGACACGTCAATGGCTTTTCTCTCCATTTGGGAGCTGCCAGCTCAAAACCCCCATGGGGACGTGGCCTTTCCTATACGTGTGAGACTATAGACCTGCATGGCGTGTACCATCCCAAGGCGTGATCCCCTCATGTCCTGTGGTTCAGCTGTGAGGGATCACAGGCTGCGATGGGAACTTCTGATGGGGCTTTGGGTGCAGACGTGGCTCCAGCTTCTCAGCTGGATCCTGTGCTGGAGCCCATTTGGCATCCGAGGGGTGGTTGTCGCTCTTGGCTACCTGACATTTTCCTCATGAGGTTCAACAAAGCCAAGTGCAAGGTCCTACACCTGCGTTGGAGCAATCCATGGTTTCAATAGAGGATGGGGAATGATGTGATTGAGAGCAGCCCTGCAGAGAAGGGCTTGGGCGTGCCGGTCGATGAGAAGATCGACATGAGACGGCAATGAGCCGTCTTATGAGCTCCAGGGTGTCCTTTGTCCTGACAGATCTGAGCCTTGTTTGTTTTGGGTCGCTACGGTCCACACACCTTGTAATTGCACGGTGCTCCTGTATGGATGGGAGAGATGAGGGTCATGGAGTGATGCCATATTTGAACTTTGTTCACTTCCATTGGGATTGGAAGAAGTAGACTGAAATATTTCATGGAAGATGTTCTCTTGTGTTTCGTTACAGACGTGTCAGTGCGTAAAGGATTTCCAGGTTCCCGACTGAGTCTCAGTGCTGATGGACACGCAAATAACAGGGGTACGTCACAGCTTTTCACTGCCTTTCGGAGCTGCCAGATCAAAGCCCCCACGGGAGCGAGGCCTCTCCTGTGGGTGTGAGGTCACAGACCTGCATGGCGTGTGCCGTCTCAAAGCGTGATCCCCTCACGTCCTGTGGTTCAGCTGTGAGGGATCAATGGCTGCGATGCGAACTTCTGATGGGGCTTTGGGTGTAGATGTGGCTCCACATTCTCAGCTGGATCCTGTGAGAAGGGCTTGGGGGTGCCGGTCGATGAGAAGTTCGACATGAGACGGCAATGTGTGCTCACAGCCCTGAAGGCCAATCGTGTCCTGGGCCGCATCAAAAGAAGCGTGGCCACGATGTCGAGGGAGGGGATTCTGCCTTGGTCTTACTTTCTTGTGCCCTGGTTTCTGTGCCCTGGGAATGTCTTTGTCTGCCTCTCCCACCCTGCGCTGCTCCTCATTGCAGTTGGGGCTGAGCTTAGAGCTGGTATGAGCTCCGTGGGGTCCTCTGTACTGACAAGTCTAAACCTGGATTTTTTTTTTCATCAGCATAGTGCACATATCCAGTAACCAAACGATGCCCATGTGAGGAAGGGAGAGATGAGGGCCATGGAGTGATTCCGCATTTGAACCTCGTTCTCCCTCATTTGGATTGGAAGAAGTAGACTGGAATATTTCACGGGAGATGCTCTCTTCTCTTTCTTTACAGACATGTCTGCGCGGAAAGTATTTCTAGCTTCCTGGCTACGTCGC
The DNA here is from genome assembly GCF_017976375.1 of Cuculus canorus. Lineage (NCBI taxonomy): Eukaryota > Metazoa > Chordata > Aves > Cuculiformes > Cuculidae > Cuculus > Cuculus canorus. Next base: position 489,502 of record NW_026527845.1, read on the forward strand.
AGGGCTAAAGCAGACGCGGATCATATGGGTACGTCACAGCTTTTCACTCTGTTTGGGAGCTGCCAGCTCAAAGCCTCCACAGGAGTGCGGCCTCTCCTGTGGGTGTGAGGTCACAGACCTGCATGGCGTGTGCCGTCCCAAGGCGTGATCCCCTCATGTCCTGTGGTTCAGCTGTGAGGGATCACGGGCTGTGATGGGAACATCTGATGAGGCTTTGGGTTTAGACGTGGCTCCAGCTTCTCAGCTGGATCCTGTGCTGGAGCCCAGTGGGCATCCCAGGCGTGGTCGTCACTCTTGGCTGCCTGACATTATCCTCATGAGGTTCAACAAGGCCAAGTGCAAGGTCCTACACGTGGGTTGGAGCAATGTATGGTTTCAATAGAGGATGGGAGATGATGTGATTGAGAGCAGACGTGTAGGGAAGGGCTTGGGGGTGCCGGTCGATGAGAAGCTCGACATGAGACGGCAATGTGTGCTCACAGCCCTGAAGGTCAATCGTGTCCTGGGCTGCATCAAAAGAAGCGTGGCCAGCAGGTTGAGGGATGGGATTCTTCCTTGCTATTACTCTCTTGTGCCCTGTTTTTTCTGCTCTAGCAAGGTCTTTGCTGGCCTCTCCCACCGTGTGCTGCTCCCCGTGCCCACTGCACAGCCGGTTGCATCTAGGCTTAGAGCTGGTATGAGCTCCAGGGTGTCCTTTGTCCTGACAGCTCTGAGCCTGGTTTGTTTTGGGTCACCATGGTAAACACACCTTGTAACTGCACGTTGCTCCAGTGTGGATGGGAGAGACGAGGGCCATGGAGAGATTCCGCATTTGAACTTTGTTCTCCCTCATTTGCATTGGAAGAAGTAGACTTAAAAACTTCACAGGAGATGCTCTCTTCTCTTTCTTTACAGATGTGAATGTAGGCAATAGGTCTCCAGGTTCCCAAGTGAGTCGCAGCGCTGATGGACACGTGAATCCTGTGGGTACGTCACAGCTTTTCACTCCTTTTGGGAACTGCCAGCTCAAAGCTCCCACGGGAGCGCGTCCTCCCCCAACCTGCACTGTTCCCCATGCCTGTGGCAGAGCTGGTTGCGTCTGAGCTTAGAGCTGGTATGAGCCCCAGGGTCTATTTTGTCCAGACAGCTCTGAGCCTGATTTGTTTTGTGTCACCATGGTCCACACACCTTGTAACTGCACGTTGCTCCTGTGTGGATGGGAGAGACGAGGGCATGGAGTGATTCCGCATTTGAACTTTGTTCTCCCTCATTTGCATTGGAAGAAGTAGACTTGAATATTTCACAGGAGATGCTCTCTCTCTTTCTTTACAGATGTGAATGTAGGCAATAGGTCTCCAGGTTCCCAAGTGAGTCGCAGCGCTGAAGGACACTCAAATCCTATGGGTACGTCACAGCTTTTCACTCTGTTTGGGAGCTGCCAGCTCAAAGCCCCCACGGGAGCGCGGCCTCTCCTGTGGGTGAGAGATCACAGACCTGCATGACGTGTGCCGTCCCAAGGCGTGATCCCCTCACATCCTGTGGTTCAGCTGTGAGGGATCACAGGCCCTGATAGGAACATCTGATGGGTGTAGACGTGGCTCCACCTTCTGAGATGGATCCTGTGTTGGAGCCCATTGGGCATCCGGGGGGTGGTCATCGCTCTTAACTGACTAATATTGTCCTCATGAGGTTCAACAAAGCTAAGTGCAAGGTCCTACACCTGCGTTGGAGCAATGTATGATTTCAATAGAGGATGGGGGATGATGTGATTGAGAGCAGCCCTGCAGAGAAGGGCTTGAGAGTGCCGGTCGATGAGAAGTTTGACATGAGACGGCAATGTGTGCTCACAGCCCTGAAGGCCAATCGTGTCCTGGGCTGCATCAAAAGAAGCGTGGCCAGCAGGTTGAGGGATGGGATTCTTCCTTGCTATTACTCTCTTGTGCCCTGTTTTTTCTGCCCTGGCAAGGTCTTTGCTGGCCTCTCCCAACGTGTGCTGCTCCCCGTGCCGGCTGCACAGCTGGTTGCGTCTGAGCTTAGAGCTGGTATGAGCTCCAGGGTGTCCTTTGTCCTGACAGATCTGAGCCTCATTTGTTTTGGGTCGCTACGGTCCACACACCTTGTAATTGCACGGTGCTCCTGTATGGACGGGAGAGATGAGGGTCATGGAGTGATGCCATATTTGAACTTTGTTCACTTCTATTAGGATTGGAAGAAGTAGACTGGAATATTTCATGGAAGATGTTCTCTTGTGTTTCGTTACAGACGTGTCAGTGCGTAAAGAATTTCCAGGTTCCCGACTGAGTCTCAGTGCTGATGGACACGCAAATAACAGGGGTACGTCACAGCTTTTCACTGCCTTTCGGAGCTGCCAGATCAAAGCCCCCACGGGAGCGAGGCCTCTCCTGTGGGTGTGAGGTCACAGACCTGCATGGCGTGTGCCGTCTCAAAGGCGTAATCCCCTCACGTCCTGTGGTTCAGCTGTGAGGGATCAATGGCTGCGATGCGAACTTCTGATGGGGCTTTGGGTGTAGATGTGGCTCCACATTCTCAGCTGGATCCTGTGCTGGAGCCCATTGGGCATCCAAAGGGTGGTCATCGCTCTTGGCTACCTGACATTGTCCTCATGAGGTTCAACAAAGCCAAGTGCAAGTTCCCACACGTGGGTTGGAGCAATGCATGGTTTCAATAGAGGATGGGAGATGATGTGATTGAGAGCAGCTGTGTAGAGAAGGGCTTGGGGGTGCCGGTCGATGAGAAGTTCGACATGAGACGGCAATGTGTGCTCACAGCCCTGAAGGCCAATCGTGTCCTGGGCCGCATCAAAAGAAGCGTGGCCACGATGTCGAGGGAGGGGATTCTGCCTTGGTCTTACTTTCTTGTGCCCTGGTTTCTGTGCCCTGGGAATGTCTTTGTCTGCCTCTCCCACCCTGCGCTGCTCCTCATTGCAGTTGGGGCTGAGCTTAGAGCTGGTATGAGCTCCGTGGGGTCCTCTGTACTGACAAGTCTAAACCTGGATTTTTTTTTTTCATCAGCATAGTGCACATATCCAGTAACCAAACGATGCCCATGTGAGAAAGGGAGAGATGAGGGCCATGGAGTGATTCCGCATTTGAACCTCGTTCTCCCTCATTTGGATTGGAAGAAGTAGACTGGAATATTTCACGGGAGATGCTCTCTTCTCTTTCTTTACAGACATGTCTGCGCGGAAAGTATTTCTAGCTTCCTGGCTACGTCGCAGGGCTAAAGCAGACGCGGATCATATGGGTACGTCACAGCTCTTCACTCTGTTTGGGAGCTGCCAGCTCAAAGCCTCCACAGGAGTGCGGCCTCTCCTGTGGGTGTGAGGTCACAGACCTGCATGGCGTGTGCCGTCCCAAGGCGTGATCCCCTCATGTCCTGTGGTTCAGCTGTGAGGGATCACGGGCTGTGATGGGAACATCTGATGAGGCTTTGGGTTTAGACGTGGCTCCAGCTTCTCAGCTGGATCCTGTGCTGGAGCCCAGTGGGCATCCCAGGCGTGGTCGTCACTCTTGGCTGCCTGACATTATCCTCATGAGGTTCAACAAGGCCAAGTGCAAGGTCCTACACGTGGGTTGGAGCAATGTATGGTTTCAATAGAGGATGGGAGATGATGTGATTGAGAGCAGACGTGTAGGGAAGGGCTTGGGGGTGCCGGTCGATGAGAAGCTCGACATGAGACGGCAATGTGTGCTCACAGCCCTGAAGGTCAATCGTGTCCTGGGCTGCATCAAAAGAAGCGTGGCCAGCAGGTTGAGGGATGGGATTCTTCCTTGCTATTACTCTCTTGTGCCCTGTTTTTTCTGCTCTAGCAAGGTCTTTGCTGGCCTCTCCCACCGTGTGCTGCTCCCCGTGCCCACTGCACAGCCGGTTGCATCTAGGCTTAGAGCTGGTATGAGCTCCAGGGTGTCCTTTGTCCTGACAGCTCTGAGCCTGGTTTGGTTTGGGTCACCATGGTAAACACACCTTGTAACTGCACGTTGCTCCAGTGTGGATGGGAGAGACGAGGGCCATGGAGAGATTCCGCATTTGAACTTTGTTCTCCCTCATTTGCATTGGAAGAAGTAGACTTAAAAACTTCACAGGAGATGCTCTCTTCTCTTTCTTTACAGATGTGAATGTAGGCAATAGGTCTCCAGGTTCCCAAGTGAGTCGCAGCGCTGATGGACACGTGAATCCTGTGGGTACGTCACAGCTTTTCACTCCTTTTGGGAACTGCCAGCTCAAAGCTCCCACGGGAGCGCGTCCTCCCCCAACCTGCACTGTTCCCCATGCCTGTGGCAGAGCTGGTTGCGTCTGAGCTTAGAGCTGGTATGAGCCCCAGGGTCTATTTTGTCCAGACAGCTCTGAGCCTGATTTGTTTTGTGTCACCATGGTCCACACACCTTGTAACTGCACGTTGCTCCTGTGTGGATGGGAGAGACGAGGGCATGGAGTGATTCCGCATTTGAACTTTGTTCTCCCTCATTTGCATTGGAAGAAGTAGACTTGAATATTTCACAGGAGATGCTCTCTCTCTCTCTTTACAGATGTGAATGTAGGCAATAGGTCTCCAGGTTCCCAACTGAGTCGCAGCGCTGAAGGACACTCAAATCCTATGGGTACGTCACAGCTTTTCACTCTGTTTGGGAGCTGCCAGCTCAAAGCCCCCACGGGAGCGCGGCCTCTCCTGTGGGTGAGAGATCACAGACCTGCATGACGTGTGCCGTCCCAAGGCGTGATCCCCTCACATCCTGTGGTTCAGCTGTGAGGGATCACAGGCTGTGATGGGAACATCTGATGAGTGTAGACGTGGCTCCACCTTCTGAGATGGATCCTGTGTTGGAGCCCATTGGGCATCCGGGAGGTGGTCATCGCTCTTAACTGACTAATATTGTCCTCATGAGGTTCAACAAAGCTAAGTGCAAGGTCCTACACCTGCGTTGGAGCAATGTATGATTTCAATAGAGGATGGGGGATGATGTGATTGAGAGCAGCCCTGCAGAGAAGGGCTTGGGAGTGCCGGTCGATGAGAAGTTTGACATGAGACGGCAATGTGTGCTCACAGCCCTGAAGGCCAATCGTGTCCTGGGCTGCATCAAAAGAAGCGTGGCCAGCAGGTTGAGGGATGGGATTCTTCCTTGCTATTACTCTCTTGTGCCCTGTTTTTTCCACCCTGGCAAGGTCTTTGCTGGCCTCTCCCAACGTGTGCTGCTCCCCGTGCCGGCTGCACAGCTGGTTGCGTCTGAGCTTAGAGCTGGTATGACCTCCAGGGTGTCCTTTGTCCTGACAGATCTGAGCCTCATTTGTTTTGGGTCGCTACGGTCCACACACCTTGTAATTGCACGGTGCTCCTGTATGGACGGGAGAGATGAGGGTCATGGAGTGATGCCATATTTGAACTTTGTTCACTTCTATTAGGATTGGAAGAGGTAGACTGGAATATTTCATGGAAGATGTTCTCTTGTGTTTCGTTACAGACGTGTCAGTGCGTAAAGGATTTCCAGGTTCCCGACTGAGTCTCAGTGCTGATGGACACGCAAATAACAGGGGTACGTCACAGCTTTTCACTGCCTTTCGGAGCTGCCAGATCAAAGCCCCCACGGGAGCGAGGCCTCTCCTGTGGGTGTGAGGTCACAGACCTGCATGGCGTGTGCCGTCTCAAGGCGTGATCCCCTTATGTCCTGTGGTTCAGCTGTGAGGGATCAATGGCTGTGATGCGAACTTCTGATGGGGCTTTGGGTGTAGACGTGGCTCCACATTCTCAGCTGGATCCTGTGCTGGAGCCCATTGGGCATCCGAGGGGTGGTCATCGCTCTTGGCTGCCTGACATTGTCCTCATGAGGTTCAACAAAGCCAAGTGCAAGGTCCCACACGTGGGTTGGAGCAATGTATGGTTTCAATAGAGGATGGGAGATGATGTGATTGAGAGCAGCTGTGTAGAGATGGGCTTGGGGGTGCCGGTCGATGAGAAGTTCGACATGAGACGGCAATGTGTGCTCACAGCCCTGAAGGCCAATCGTGTCCTGGGCCGCATCAAAAGAAGCGTGGCCACGATGTCGAGGGAGGGGATTCTGCCTTGGTCTTACTTTCTTGTGCCCTGGTTGCTCTGCCCTGGGAATGTCTTTGTCTGCCTCTCCCAGCCTGCGCTGCTCCTCATTGAAGTTGGGGCTGAGCTTAGAGCTGGTATGAGCTCCGTGGGGTCCTCTGTACTGACAAGTCTAAACCTGGATTTTTTTTTTTCATCAGCATAGTGCACATATCCAGTAACCAAACGATGCCCATGTGAGAAAGGGAGAGATGAGGGCCATGGAGTGATTCCGCATTTGAACCTCGTTCTCCCTCATTTGGATTGGAAGAAGTAGACTGGAATATTTCACGGGAGATGCTCTCTTCTCTTTCTTTACAGACATGTCTGCGCGGAAAGTATTTCTAGCTTCCTGGCTACGTCGCAGGGCTAAAGCAGACGCGGATCATATGGGTACGTCACAGCTTTTCACTCTGTTTGGGAGCTGCCAGCTCAAAGCCTCCACAGGAGTGCGGCCTCTCCTGTGGGTGTGAGGTCACAGACCTGCATGGCGTGTGCCGTCCCAAGGCGTGATCCCCTCATGTCCTGTGGTTCAGCTGTGAGGGATCACGGGCTGTGATGGGAACATCTGATGAGGCTTTGGGTTTAGACGTGGCTCCAGCTTCTCAGCTGGATCCTGTGCTGGAGCCCAGTGGGCATCCCAGGCGTGGTCGTCACTCTTGGCTGCCTGACATTGTCCTCATGAGGTTCAACAAAGCTTAGTGCAAGGTCCTACACGTGGGTTGGAGCAATGTATGGTTTCAATAGAGGATGGGAGATGATGTGACTGAGAGCAGCCGTGTAGGGAAGGGCTTGGGGGTGCTGGTCGATGAGAAGTTCGACATGAGACAGCAATGTGTGCTCACAGTCCTGAAGGTCAATCGTGTCCTGGGCCGCATCAAAAGAAGCGTGGCGAGCAGCTCGAGGGATGGGATTATTTCTTGCTGTTACTCTCTTGTACACTGGTTGCTCTGCCCTGAGAAGGTCTTTGCTGGCCTCTCCCACCCTGCGCTGCTCCCCGTGCCTGCGGCAGAGCAGGTTCGGGCTGAATTTAGAGCTGGTATAAGCTCCGGAGAGTCCTTTGACCGTACAGCTCTAAACCTGGTTTGTTTTGGGTCACTACGGTCCACAGAGACTGTAACTGCACGTTGCTCCTGTGTGGAAGGGAGAGACGAGTGTCATGGAATGATCCCCTGTTTGAACTTTGTTCACCTCCAGTTGGATTGGAAGAAGTAGACTTGAATATTTCACAGGAGATGCTCTCTTGTGTTTCTTTACAGACGTTTCTGTGGGCAATGGGTCTCCACGTTTGCGGCTGCGTCGCAGCGTTGATGGACAGACAAATCATATGGGTACGTCACAGTGTTTCACTCTGTTTGGGAGCTGCCAGCTCAAAGCCGCACGGGACTACGACCTCTCCTGTGTGTGTGAGATCACAGACCTGCATGGCGTGTTCCGTCCCAAGGCGTGATCCCCTCACGTCCTGTGGTTCAGCTGTGAGGGATCACAGGCCCTGATGGGAACTTCTGATGGGGCTTTGGGTGAAGATGTGGCTCCAGCTTCTCAGCTGGATCCTGTGCTTGAGCCCACTGGGCATCCCAGGGGTGGTCATCGCTCTTGGCTGACTAACATTGTCCTCATGAGGTTCAACAAGGCCAAGGTCCTACACCCTGGGTTGATGCAATGTATGGTTTCAGTAGAGGATGGGGGATGATATGATTCAGAGTAGCCCTGCAGAGAAGGGCTTGGGTGTGCCAGTCGATTAGAAGTTCGAAATGAGACGGCGATGTGTGTTCACAGCCCTGCAGGCCAGTCATGTCCTGGGCAGGATGAAGAGAAGAGTGTCGAGAAGTTTGAGGGAGGGTATTCGGCTTTGGTGTTACTCTCTTGTGCTCTGGTTGCTCTGTCCCACAAAGATTGTTACTGGCTACTCTCACACTGCGCTGCTCCCCGTGCCCGCTGCAGAGCTGGTTTGGGGTGAGCTTAGAGCTGGTATGAGCTCCAGGGAGTCCTTTGTCCTGACAGATCTGAGCCTGGTTTGTTTTGGGTCACTACGGTCCTCACACATTATAACTGCACGTTGCTCCTGTGTGGAAGGGAGAGACGAGGGTCATGGAGCGATGCCATGTTTGTACTTTGTTCACTTCCATTGGGATTGGAAGAAGTAGACTGGACTATTTCATGGAAGATGCTCTCTTGTGTTTCTTTACAGACTGGTCTGTGGGCAAAGTATTTCCAGGTTCCCGGCTGCGTCGCAGGGCTGATGCACACGCGGATCATATGGGTACGTCACAGCTTTTCACTCCCTTTCGAAAATGCTCAAAAATGCACGGGAGTGCGGCCTCTCCTGTGGGTGTGAGATCACAGACCCGCATGGCGTGTGCCGTCCCAAGGCGTGAGCCCCTCACATCCTATGATTCAGTTTTTAGCGATCGCTGGCTGTGATGGGAACTTCTGATGGGGCTTTGGGTGCAGATATGGCTCCAGCTTCTCAGCTGGATCCTATGCTGGAGTCCACTGTGAATCCCAGGGTTAGTCATCACTCTTGGCTGAATGACATTACCCTCATGAGGTTCAACAAAGCCAAGTGCAAGGTCCTACACCTGCGTGGGAGCAATGAATGGTTTCAAAACAGGATGGGGATGATGTGATTGAGAGCAGCCCTGCATGGAAGGGCTTGGGAGTGCTGATTAATGAGAAGCTCAACATGAGCTGTCATTGTGCACATTCTGGATGTGTTTTAAATAACTAGTTTGTGGTTTCCTTCTGGCTTTGGGGGTCTGTGGGCTCTTCATGGTGAAAGTGCCCAGGACACGGTGACCAGCTTGGGGTTCGATCCACTGCGTGTATCTGTGACCCTTCCCGTGGGATGGAGGTGGCAGGATGGGATGTGTTTCTCCTTAAGGGCTCTTTCCCAGCTGAACTGTTTGTAGCATCTCCCTGTCTGCTCTGAAGGAAGGCGTTTACCATCATCTTCAGGTTTGCCAAAAACGCACTAAGTGTGACAAGAAGATCCCACGCAATCACCTGGTCTCTCAGCAGCTTTGGATTTGCTCTCTATGAGAACACTGGAGAGTGTCTAGGGCTTAAATTCTCCTCCATGAATGACAGACATATCATTTGGACAGGTGACACGGTGCAGCCCCAAATGCCCAGACTGTTTCTAAGCATTCTTGATGTCTTTTGCCTCCTGAAGTTCTTGTGTTCCTGCTGAGGAACAGTCACTTCTCTGGGGTGCGGAATCGTTGCTGTAAGAGCGACGCTCACTCGTAACCCTCTGTGGGTACAAAGAGATGCTCACCGCCCTCCACCCCAACTCACTGGGGTTCTAGAATTGGCTGTTTTGGTAACAAGGCCATCGGAACTGCCCTCAGCAGATGGGAAATGTGACTCTTACTGGGATGCACCTCCTGCCAAACCTGCCTCCCAGAGCCTGCCGGGAGTGCCCTGGGCACAGCGGAGGGGGATCCCTGCTGTGAGCTGGGGGACAAAGGGATGCACTCACTGACTGGACATGGCTTGGAGGAGCCTCCACTGTCCCTCTGGACCCTCTGTGCCAGAGCCGTGCTGGGGCTTTGCCTTCCTCTGACTCTTGGCACTGCTGTCCCACTCCAGGGAAGCCCACCTTATCAGAACAGATTATTCTTTCCAAGAGAATCCAGGTCCTCAGCAGTCGGTGGAAGACAAGTCCTGCAAACTGGAGGCATGGCAGCCTGGTGTCTGTCCTGAGATACATTGCCAGCTGAAGATGCCACCTCCCTGAGGGGAACAGTTCCATCTGACCCAAGTCCTATTTTCTTTCTCTAGGGATGGACACAGAGGCTGTTCAGAAGGCTGTGCTTCCAAAAGGGAGCAGGCGTTCAGTGCGCATCCCTGCCAAAGGAGCAGAGGCAATGCCAGCCACTGGCATGACAGGTAATTGCTGTCCTGCGGTCACCCGGTGTCACCCATCAGGGAGGTGGGAGTTGGCTCTTCCCATGTGCAATGGTGCTTCTTCCATGGCCGATGCACAGATGTGGAAAAGAGCACATGCCCGCCAATCCAATCTGTGCACTGAGGTCTGCACAGACCAGCTCTGAGCCATACTGGTAACACTGGAGCAGCAGCTGCCCCGGCACTTGGCTGAAAACGCAACCAGCAGCAGAGGCTGCTCTGACAGAGACCTTTCTGCTGGGCAGGACTCCCTGGAGCTCATACCATGTTTCTCCTCTGTGCTCTATTCTAGGTGAGGGTAGTGGCAGTGGTTTTCCAGCTGCTCAGCTGGAAGCTGGTTTGGAGCCCGTGGCACAGCCTGGAGGTGAGTTTCCAATGTCCCTTGCCCTGAAAGAATACACGTGGACACTGCGTGGAGATCTCATTCCTTGCAGTTTTATTTCAGATGCTCTCACAGACAACAGCTTCCTAACTCCTTGGCCTGATCCTGCCCTTGAGTCTGAGAGCGACCGCTCAGGTCAGTCAGCGGGAGGAACGAGACTTTCCCTTTCCATCTTCTTTTTGTGTGCAATGAAAGTCACTCCTTCCATGGCCAAAGTGGAGAAGAGCAGAGAGGGAATGGGTCAGTGATGGCCCTGGGGTGCTTTGCTTTGCAAAGCTGTCTCTGCCGGCCCCTCAGAGACTGAGCAGCTCCCAGTGCAGCTGCAAAGCCAGCACTGATTGAGCTTGAGTTTGGAGCTGGTGGGTGGTGGGAGCTCCAGGGAGTCCTGCCTAGCAGGAAGAGCTAGGTCAGAGCCTGGCAGCAGTGGTGCTGGGTCTCACACCTTGTGGGTGCTGGCAAACGATGGTGCAGCCTCTGCTGCCGGTTGTGATTCCAGCCCAGTGCTGAGACAGCTGCTGGGGGCCTGTTCCAGGCTCAGTGAGGTTCCAGGCAAGCCTGGATGCCCTTTGCCAGTGCTGGACATTGGGGAAGGTGCCGCCTCAGCAACTTTTTGGTTGTGCTCTATGCCCTGTGTGCAGACCCACAGCTGGGATGGGACGGGTGTGACCATACTGGTGCACACAGGGAAGGGTCTGAGGGTCTTACAAAGGAGCCTTCTCCCAAGGGCTGTTTCCCCGCTGGCCTGGCTGCAGCTGCTTCTCGTCCTCTCTGAAGGAAGGGCTGTGGCATCACCATGCAATCACCACAAACACACCCCGTCCAGCTCAGGCCAGCAGATCGCCTGCCATGGCCTGATGTCCAGCAGGGCAGGTGTGGCTGCTGCTTGGAGCAGTGACGGATACAGCCCTAAAAGCCCAGACCTTGTTCCTAGACTTTGCCAGTGTCTTTGAGGATCTCCTCATGAATATGAAACCCCCCTGAGGGGAACGGTTCCATCTCATCTGACTTCCCACTCTCTCTCTCCAGAGATGGACAGAGAAGCAGAGCAGAAGGAGGTGTTCTTGGAAGAGAGCAGTGGCTCAGTGCCTGTCCCTGCCAAAGAAGCAGATGTGATGCCGGCCACTTGCATGCCCGGTAATTGCTGTCCCGTGCTCACCCGGTGTCACCCATCAGGGAGGAGGGAGGGCTGAGATGGCCCTCCCTGCTGCAGGGATGGGTTTTATCTGTGTCTCTGAAATGAGCAACTGGTCAAGGATCTGCATTCCCCACCTGCTCTCCTGGCTGCCTGAATTTTGTTGGATGGTACAACCTGTCCCAAAGGCTGGGAGCGAGTCCCCAGGCAGCAGCGCTGGAGGGAAACAGAGAACATCCTGGCCGTGGCAAACGCAATTTGAGCTCTCCGGAGGGGCACAGGATGGACTGACATCCTCAATTGCTCCTCCAGGTGTGCTCAGCGAGACAACCACAAGTGTCAAATGGCCTCAAGATGTGCGACTGTACCTGATGATGGGCGCAGCAGGAGCCCTGCATTCCCTCGTGGTTATGATCCTGGTGTGTGGCATTGTGTTCTGGATGTGGAGAAAGAGAGAAAAGTGAGTTACTGATTCCCCCACGACTTCCTGCTAGGGCTGCTTGTAGCCAAGAGGTGTTTCTGCTCAGGGTGCTGGGAAGCGGTGAAGGAGAGCTTGGCCAAAATGCTCTGCTGAGGTTTCTGCTGCTGTCAGGTGCTTTAATTGGCATCTGAACTCCTGGTCCTCCTTCTCAGAGCCCCCTCTGACCAGAGCCAGGGTTGGCTCACGCTGACCCTGCCTGGACATGAGTGACAGGTGTGGGCAAAGCCAGGTCAGGACAGGTAAGAGCAGGGGCCGAGATTGCCCTGGAAAGCAAGACATGCACCAGGACATGCTCCTGCCAGAGAACCTGCCCAGAGGAATCCCCCTGCATGGTGGTGCCAGTGTCCCCATCGGCCACGCTGTGCTGGCAGCTCCCAGCCCAGAGTGTGGAACTATGCAGCTTCATGCTGAGGCTTCAGCCACCTTTTCTCTCCGCAGAGCCCTCTCTGCAGGTCCAAGACCCCTGATGGAAACCAGCAGCTGCCCCTCACACCCAGACAGCCAGAGCCCCGGCACCCCCAAGAGCCAACTCCTGCAGCCACTGCAGGAGAATGAAATGGCCCCTGCAGCTCCCCCCAGCCCGCAGGTGCCCCTCATACCTCAGAACCAACCCAGCAACCGCAAGCCTGAGGCTTGTACAATCTGGATCACCTCCGTGTGAGGTGGAAGTAGTAGCTTTGTGCAAATGAAGGGATTGAGGCACAGACTCCTGAACTTGTATTAGCAGAAGACCCCTTATTGCAAAAACAGGCTGCTTTTATACAGCCCTGCTGAATTTCAAAAAACATGGTGTTATCTGATTGGTTACAACCAACTGTCCCTGTGCTCAAACTTCAAAATAACTGGTCAACAGATAACTGATCACTCACTATTCACACACAGTCCCAATTACTGCTTTAAGCATCAGAAGGCTACAATTGTTTATTTTGTTCTTCTACTTTTCATAGGTACTTTCCTGGCAATGTTCCTCTGTTGTCCACTTCTTCAAGGTCCCCCAAGGGCATTCTTTAGCTCCGTCAATTCTATGTGTCCTGCCCATGCAGCAGCTCCGTGGTGGCCAGAGCCAGGGCAGGAGCAGAGCAGCTCCATGCTCCGTGCACCAGCGCCAAGTGAAAAACTCCCCACAATTCCCACTTTTTGTTTTTCAACTACAGCTTTAGTATTAAAAGCTCTTTCTAACTGCCTCTGTGAGCAATGCATAATACAAAGAACTATTATTAACATTATAAAAACCATTAACAAAAGTATTCCATCTCGTGACATGATTTTTTTATTCCAACCAACAATTCAACATGCAGTATTACTGTCCATATTGTCCAAGTCATTTTCATCTTGAATCCACGTTGTCTTCTCTATATACAGTCTCATCCACTTTTCTGGTACCCAGCATGTTCCTTTATCTATAATGACACAAGTATACCCTCATCCCCACATTATTAACTGAAGTGGTCCTTCCCATTTTCCTTCCTGTGTTTTTACCATTACCTTTGCCTGATTTTTGTGTTCTAACATTCCTGTGGACATGGTTTGCATATGTTTCACAATTGGTGGATTAAACTTTCTCCTGGTAGCAGCAAGAAATTCATTACATATTGTACCTTAGCAATTCGTACCTTTAGCTATTTGATGGTGATTCTCCTAAGTCCCTCTGGTTTTGTTTTTGCAAACAGTTTTTAATTGTTCATTCAACAATTGCTTGTCCCATCAGGGAATGTCGAATGCTGGTAAGATGTTGCACTCCGCATTGTTCAAAAAATTTTTTTGTACTTTGTGAAACATATGCTGGTCCATTATCCATTTTTATCTGGTTTGGGACTCCTAAGGTTGCAAATGCATGTTGAAAATGTGTCTGAACGTGCCGTGAAGTCTCCCCACTCAATGCTGTCATACTGATTGCCAAAGAATAGATATCTATTGACACATGTATGTATTATAATCTCCCAAATTCTGAGACGTGTGACATCTGTCTGACACAACTGTAATGAATACAATCCACGAGGATTGACTGCAACATTGGGCCCTTTATTACACTGCTGACAATCGGGTCACGCTTGTATAATTGCTTTGGCCTCTGATATCCATAGATTAAATTGTCTTTTCAACACGTTAGCTGATTGGTGAAAAAGTTCATGGGAGATGCGAGCCTGTTGCCATGTATTAGGCACTGGGGATACAAAACCTGGTTGTGTTAACTGATCTGCTCTGGCATTACCTTCTGCACAAAATCCTGGCAAATTGGTATGACTATGATGATGACATCTATAATATTCATTTTCTCCCTGTTGAATTAACAACCACAATTGTTTCATTTTCAAAAATAACATCTCATGGTTGATATATTTCAAAAATGATCTTTCTAAATGTTGTACCTCTGTTGTCCACTTCTCCAAGGTCCCTCAAGGGCATTCTTCAGCTCGGCCAATTCTATGTGTCCTGCCCGTGCAGCAGTGACGCCGTGGCCGGAGCAGGGGTGGGGGTGGCTGCTTACCACAGGCCTTTATGAATAGCCCCTCTCAAGCTTCATAAAGGCTTGTGGTAATAGGACAAGAGGGAACGGGTATAAACTGGAGAGAGGCAGATTTAGGCTGGACATTAGGAAGAATTTCTTCACCATGAGAGCGGTGAGACCCTGGAACAGGTTGCTAAGAGAAGTTGTGGATGCCCTATCCCTGGGGGTGTTCAAGGCCAGGCTGGATGGGGCCTTGGGCAGCCTGAGCTATTGGGATGTCCCTGCCCATGGCGGGACGGTTGGAACTAGATAATTTTTGAGGTCCCTTCCAACCCTAACTATTCTATGATTCTATGATTTACACCCCATGGGATAAAAATCAGGGCAGACCCTCAGCTGAAGCTGATGGAAAAGACCCAACTGGTCTGTGTGCAAAAGCAGAACAAGGAAATCGGGGAGCGCCCTCAGCCACCACTGAGCAGGAGAGGTGGCAGAAGATGCAGGTGGATGAAGGGCTTCACCCAGTCCCTTCCATGTGCTGCCACCTCCTGTTTTATGGCAATTGGCTTGGTTTCCCTCAGGAATTCCTCATGGCTATCCTCCGGGGTCTGTGTCAGGAGACACGGTGACACTGTACAACACGGCAGCCAGTGGATATTTGGAGTGTGACCCTGGGAAAGGTCTGAATCCACCAGCATAAGCCCAGCTGCCAACATGCAGGAACCTGGGGGCCAGGATAGATCCTCAGGGCCTCTGCCCCCTCCATCTGCCCCAGCTGGATCCTGGTCCTGAGCTGTGACTGCAATTGGTCATTGCTGCTCCACAACCTTCCTGATGGGCACAGGAGCCCAGAGAGCAATGGGAAAGAAGGACACCGAACAAAGGACAGCCTTCCCTGGGCCAGCAAATCGCTTCTCTTGCCACGGTGACAGCAAATCCCCACTCACTGGTCAGGGCTCGGGTAATTCCATGTGACGGATGGACAGTCCCACCTTACTCCTAGGTCCCATAAGAGGTGACACAAGGAAGTGTTGAAGGGTCGGTTGAGGCTGGGGAAACTGGGAAACAGGAGCAACACGGGCTCTGCCCCATAGTTCACTTTGCACAAGCACATCTCTGCTTGTGAGCCTGTGGCAAACAAGTCCTGAGGTGCAGGGGATGCAGGAGCCACAGCACATGATTCCAAAGGCAGAGCGGCTGCAGCAGCTCCGAGCCCTTCCTGCTGCACATCTGCAGTGTGTCCAGATGTGCCACTAGAACCTCTGGCTCCAGGTCTCATGGCTACGGCAGAGGGAAACATCCCCACTGTGTCCTGTCTCCAATTCCTGCAGCGTGTACAGATGTGCCACTGGAATCTCTGATTCTGAGTCTCATGACTATGTCTCATGACTCTGTCATGACTATGACAGAGGGAAACATGGGTTTACAAAAGGCAGATCTTGCCAAACTAACCTGATCGCCTTCTATGACAAAATCACTCGACTACTGGATGGGGGAAAGGCTGTGGATGTAGTCTTCTTGGACTTCAGTAAAGCCTTCAACACAGTTTCTCACGGCGTTCTGCTTCAGAAACTGTCTGCGTCTGGCCTGGACAGGCGCACACTCTCCTGGGTTGAAAACTGGTTGGATGGCCGGGCCCAGAGAGTGGTGGTCAATGGAGTTAACTCCAGCTGGAGGCCAGTCACAAGTGGAGTTCCTCAGGGCTCAGTACTGGGTCCAGCTCTGTTCAATGTCTTTATCAATGACCTGGATGAAGACATTGAGTGTACCCTCAGCAAGTTTGCAGATGACACTAAGCTGGGAGGAAGTGTCGATCTGCTGGAGGGTAGGGAGGCTCTGCAAAGGGATCTGAACAGGCTGGACTGCTGGGCCGAGACCAATGGGATGAGGTTTAACAAGGCCAAATGCCGGGTCCTCCACTTGGGGCACAACAACCCTATGCAGCGCTACAGACTGGGGGAAGAATGGCTGGAGAGCTGCACGGAAGAGAAGGACCTGAGGGTGCTGGTTGAGAGCCAACTGAATATGAGCCAGCAGTGTGCGCAGGTGGCCAAGAAGGCCAATGGCATCTTGGCTTGTATCAGAAATGGGGTCACCAGCAGGTCCAGGGAGGTGATTCTCCCTCTGTACTCGGCACTGGTGAGACCGCACCTCAAATACGGTGTTCAGTTCTGAGTCCCTCACCACAAGAAGGATGTTGAGGCTCTGGAGCGTGTCCAGAGAAGAGCAACAAAGCTGGTGAGGGGGCTGGAGAACAAGTCTTACAAGGAGCGGCTGAGAGAGCTGGGGTTGTTTAGCCTGGAGAAGAGGAGGCTGAGGGGAGACCTTATTACTCTCTACAACTACCTGAAAGGAGGTTGTGGAGAGGAGGGAGCTGGCCTCTTCTCCCAAGTGACAGAGGACAGGACAAGAGGGAATGGCCTGAAGCTCCGTCAGGGGAGGTTCAGGTTGGATATCAGAAAAAAATTCTTCACAGTAAGAGTCATTGGCTGCTGGAACAGGCTGCCCAGGGAGGTGGTCGAGTCACCTTCCCTGGAGGTGTTTAAGGAACGGGTGGATGAAGTGCTTAGGGACATGGTTTAGGGAGTGTTAGGAATGGTTGGACTCGATGATCCAATGGGTCCTTTCCAACCTTGTGATTCTGTGATTCTGTGATCCCTACCGTGTCCTCTCTACACTTCCCGCAGCTTTGCCAGGAGCAATTTAGAGGCTCCAGGGCCTTTTTTCATCCTTCAGTCTTATTCTTTGCTCTTGGTGGTCCCAAATCGAAAGGATTTGATTCAATTTCACTTTAATAAATCACAATCTGTGTTTGTTCACCCTGGGCTCCTGTCCCAGGGGAGACATGAATGTGGTTCAATAAAATGAAGGTCTGGGAACGAAATTGAAGTGGAGTATGGTTCAATAAAATGGAATTTTGGGAAGTGAATTGAAGTGAAATGACACCAATTGGTTCATTTTAACTAATTTATTCATTCTTAGGCAGCTTGCAAATATTCAGTTGTCTCTTACAGTAAAATAACTCTCAATTCATGGGGAAGGCAAAGACAAACACACATATAAACTGTGTAACGTGCCATTCTGGAAGGGAAATGCAGAGAGAGAGGCTGGACTTCAGTAACGCCTTAGACACCGTCTCCCTCAGCTTTCTCCTGGAGAAGCTGGTGGCCCGTGGCTGGGACAGGCGTGCTCTGCACTGGGTGAAAACTGTCTGCATGGCTGAGCCCAGGGAGCTGTGGAGAATGGAGCTCAATCCACTTGGTGGCTGGCCACAAGCAGTGTCCCCACAGCTCTGTCTTGAGGCCAGTCTCGTTCAATAACGTTATCCGCGATCTTGGTGAGGGGATCGAGTGCTCCTTCAGTCATTTTTGAGGTGACACCAAATTGGTTGGGATGTTGATCTGGTGGAGGGCAAGAAGGCTCTGCAGAGGGATCTGGACAGGCTGGATCTATGACCGAGACCAACCAGTTCAGGTTCAGCAAGGCCACGTGCTGGGTCCTGCACTTGGGCCTTAACAATGCCTTGGAACTCTCCAGACTTGGGGAAGAGGGCTGGAAAGCTGCCTGTCAGCAAAGGACCTGGCGGTGCTGGTCAACAGCAGCTGAACATGAGCCAGCAACGTGCTTAGGTGGTCAAGAAGGCCAAGAGCATCCTGGCTTGAATCAGCTCTGGTGTGGCCAGCAGGAGCAGCGAAGGGCTCATGCACCCGCATTGGGTACTGGTGAGGCCACACCTTGAATCCTGGGTTCAGTTTTGGGTCCCTCACTCCAAGAAAGACGCTGAGGGACTGAAGCACATCTGGAGAAGGGAACAGAGCTGGGGAAAGGTGAGGAGAACAAGGGTCATGAGGAAGAAGAGAAGGCTGATGAGAACCTCATCACTGTCTGAAGCTCCCTGAAAGCAGATTGTGGTGAAGTTGGTGCTGGTCTCTTCTCCCAAGGAACGAATGATAGAAAAAGAGAGAATGGCCTCAAGTAGTACTGGGAGGGTGGCGTGGCTAAGAGTGGACGTTAGGAAACATTTTTCTACTGAAGAAGTGGTGATTCACTGGCAGAGGCTGCCAGGGAAGCTGTTGAGTTTCCATGCCTGGAGTGGTTCAAAAAACATGTGTAGGGGTCACTTCAGGACATAGTTTAGCAGGCACGGTGGAGTTGGGCTGACGGCTGGACTGGATGATCTTAGAGGTCTCTTCCAACCTTAATGATTGTGTGATTCTATTAATTTATAAGTTTATACTACTATTGGTTAGTTGCTACTGTCCACGCACCTAGATCAAATGCTTACTTGGCTAATTAGCTTTGCATATTTTACATGCTTTTCCCCTAAATCATCATGATTTCTACTTTTCTTACTTATACCTCCCTCTCAGCTTCTGGGCATAGAGCCATAGCCTACTGCTGCTGTCGGTTGTTTCCTCTCACTGCAGCGTTTATAGTCCTTCAAGGCCATTGTGGCCTTTGATAAAATAAAATGTTTCTACAATTCCCCCTTTCTTTTCTTCAAGAACTACCAGAGCATGTAGTTGACATTGCTTTTTTATCATTCCTTGGATACATTATAGTATGCAAGGAATTATCATTAAAATCATAGAGATTACCAATAAAACGAATTAAATTCTCATAACTAGTTCTTGAAGTCAACCTCTGATGCCCTATCCAGACAACAATTGCCTTAACTAATCTGGATCATTGTTATGTTGTAATTGTTTCATCAAATCTTTCTACTGCTTCAATTGATGGTGTATTGAATCAGAATGATATGATAAATTCACACAACGCATTCCTTTAAATCTTCATACCCATGTCCTTGTGCTAATAATAAAAGGTCAGTGGCTGCACGATTCTGAAGCGTAGCATGTCTTACTGAGTTAACATCTATTGCAAGCTCAGAAATTAAATGTGAAGTTAAATTTGTTTGTTTAGCTACCCAGCAACCTAGCTTATCTATTTCTCCTAATGCTTTTCCTACAGCTATATTAGGCACAAAGAAGTCGCTAATACCTTTCGCCAATCACTCCACATGTTAAAGTTTGATTTACCATTCTCATTGTAATTCTCCCTTCTTCCTCTGCTTTGTTTCGTCTTGGAAAATACTTGCTGCTGATTGAAACCGTACACATAATCTTTCAATATTTGGGACAAATCTAATATAGCTATGGTTTCCTCCTGACGCTAATATTTGCAGTTCCTCCAGATTAACTCGTCCCATTCAAAAATGTTATAATCCCTGTGATGTCACTGCTGTTTCTTACATTCTGCATCACTGCTGTGTCATCTAACAATCCTCTGAAGCTGTTAAAATTAGTTATTGATAACCCACCTAACATGTTCTAAAAGGATCACTTGGCGTAGCCAAAGACAAACATAGTGATTGCTGTCCAGTCATATTTGCAAACGAGATAGGAAGGTTATCCCTGGGTTTTATGGTCCACAGTCTTGCTGTGGTAATCGAGGTTGTTGCTAGCCGGACCCATCCTCGCGATGCTCCTCTCACGGTGTTCCATTACGTGCTTTGTCTACCGCTGGCTTCACCCATTTTGCTGGGATCCAATTTGGCCCGTTACCTGTAATGACACAAGCATATCCTCTTCCCCAGGTTGTTAACTGGAAAGGGCCTTCCCAAGACCCTTCTCTGTTTTTTATCAACAGTTTGTGATGTTCTTGGAAAGTAGACATTCCTGTTGACAAAGTCTGTGTGTGATTAACAATGAGAGGGACTTTGTCATTTCCTGCTAAACTCAAAAAATTCATTACATATTGCACTTTTATAATTCTGTTAGTGGGTGTTTCTCCCGATTCCGCCTTTTTTCGTCGTGTCAAATACTGTTTGACTATCTGATGTGTCCTTTCAATAATTGCTTGTCCTGTGGGTGAATGTGGGATCCCTGTAATATGTTCTATACTCCACTTTTGGAAAAATTGTGCTGTGGTTTGTGATATATATGCTGGTCCATTGTCTGTTTTGACCCTTTTTGGGATTCCTAGTGTGGCAAAGGCATGTAAAAAAATGTGATTTAACGTGCCTAGTTGTTTCTCCACTTAGTGCCATTAGGCACACTGCCATAGAATAGGTGTCTATAGATACGTGCACATACTTCAATTTTCCAAACTCAGGAACATGAGTAACATCTGATTGCCACAGCTGTAAAGCACTTATCCCTCTAGGATTTACCTCAACCCTAGGACTTTTTGTCACTCTTTGACAATCGGGGTATGCTTGGATTATTGCTTTTGCCTCTGAAATGGGGATATGAAATTGTCTCTTCAATACCCTGGCAGATTGGTGAAAAAATTCATGTGATGATCGTGCCTGTTGCCATAAGTTAGGTACAGGTGACATGAAAATGGGTTGTGTTAATATATCTGCTAAAATTGCCATTCTAATAATTTTAATCTTTCCCTGTCTGTTTCTTCCTTTAGCCATTGCATTATTATTCCTATGGGTTGTACTTCATTGTTTATAATCAACAAATTAACTGGTTGTCCATACGCTATGCGATGTTCTTGTCTCTCATTAATCAACTTTTCAGTTTCTTGCAATGCTTTTTCTGCTCCCTTTGTCTAATGTCTGGGAGCCATTCATTTTTAATCTCCTCTCAATAATGCAAACAAGGGTTGTAAAGTTTGATTGTCAATTCCTAAAAAATTCCGTATCCAATGAATATTTCCAACAAGTTTTTGCACATTGTTAAGTGTTTGGACTTCGACTCGAATCGTTACCTTTTGAGGTATAATGCTCTGGTTTAAAATTTTCCACCCCAAATATTGCCATGGTGTTTTCTCTTGCACCTTTTCTGGCGTCACCTGGAGTTTACTTTCACCTAATGTTTGACATAGCTCTGGTTTTATGCCTTCTAAATCTTGGCAGGCTATCAACACATCGCCCATATAATGATATACCAACAGTTCCTTGTGTTTTTCCCTGAAAGGTCTCAAGGCCTTATCCACAAACAGCTGACACATTGTTGGTGAGTTCTTCAACCCTTGAGGCAATACTGCCCATTGATAACATTTCATTGGTCCCTCTTTATTTACAACAGGAACTGAAAATGCAAATTTCTCACTATCCTCAGGATGTATTGTGACCGTGAAAAAACAGTCCTTCAAATCTATAATTAAAATTTTCCACCTGTTTGGAATCACGGTTGGGGATGGTAATCCTCTTTGTACTGGACCCATGTCTTCTAAAACGTCATTGATCCAACACAAGTCAAGTAACAATCTCCATTTCCCTGATTTCTTGTGTATAACAAAGACTGGTGTGTTCCAAGGGCTGGTAGATTCCTTAATGTGTCCTGCATTCAGTTGTTCCTGTACCAACTGTTGTAATATGGCGACCCTTTCCTTCACCAATGGCCACTGATCTACCAAAATTGTTTTCTCTCTTTTCCACCTTAACTCGAGCAGTGGTTACTCATCAGTGGCCAAAATTAAAAATGCTGGTTTGAATTTGTTGACAATACACATTTCAACTGTCCCAATAAGTCTCTGCCCATCAGGTTCATGGGTATGTTTGCAACGTAGGGTTTAGTCCAGCATAACAAACCATCCGGCATCTTTATGGCAATTACGTTTTTGCTCATTTCGCATGTGCTGTTTTCCCCCATGCCAACTAGGGCACCATGTGGTATAACTACTGGCCATTCTTCAGGCCATTCCTTTTCCGCAACGACCATTACATCGGCTCCTGTGTCAACTAACATTTCTCTATACACCTCACGATTATTCAAAATGAATGTCACTTTCATTTTTGGTTTTGCATTTTGTATTTCCAGTGCCCACATTATCTGTTTTTCCTGTCCTGTTGAGCCAAATCCTCCTCTACCTCTTTCTTTTCTCTCATGCCGGGGGGGCTTTGTTTGCAAAGGGTATCAATTGTGCCAAACGTGTCCCTGATTCTATGGATACCAGTGGAGTTGGAGTCCAGACCATGGGCATTGCTGTCAATTACTCCAGGTAGAACAAAAACGCCCTGCATAGTGGCACTAGAACGTCCTAATAATAAAGCGCTCAAGGGGGCCACGGGCGTTAAGTGGTATTTTGTGTACCTTTGATGTTGTTAATGCTACTGATTCAGTTGTCATGGCATCCACTCCAGCACTTCCTCGAGTCTTTGTGATGAGTTGATCCAAACATCCTGATTGTTGTCTTGGCTGTCCGATGCTGGCAATTGTTCCGGCACCTTCACGGGTTTTTGTGTCCGGGCGCACCCCTGATTCACGCTGTTCCTCCAGTTTCCCTGCTGATCGATGAGGTGACCAGCCCTGTCAAATCTTGATCGACAGTGGTTGGCAAAATGTTGCCCCTTATGACATTTTGGACAGATTCCTGGCGCCCGTTTGTGCCTTAAGCCTGTGTGCTCTTTAACACTTCAATTTCCACATTGGGAGCTCAGATGGCCTGTTTGGCCACATGTATAACATTTTTTAGGTTGCCACAGTTTTAAAGCAGCAGCAAATGCTCCAGCCAATACATTGGCCTGTTGTTCTATGCTCCCTACTCTGTTGGCTGCATCCACCATCTCTACAAGCGTTGAATTTCTTGGTAGTGCAATCAAAACGTTTTTACAATCAGCATTCACGTTTTCTATGACTAATTTTAACATTATCGACTGTCTTGCTTCCGGGTGTTCGATTTCCTTATCAATGGCTTCTCTCAGCCTGTCTATGAATGTCATATATGGTTCTCCAGGCTTTTGCTTGGTATTAGTAAAACATACCAGTGGCTTTCCAGCCTCAGGTAATGTTGCAAATGCCTTGAGTGCTAATTGTGCTGAATCTTTCAATATTTCCGGCAGCATCCTAGCTTGTGCCTGAGGGTCAGTAAATACTGACCAGTTCCCACATAATGTTGCATGCCTACCCCGAATACGGGTCACCTGGTTGCCTCCCGAGGTTTTCTATTGCCTTGACTTCACAAAATTCGAGCCACTGGTCCCACCACAGCAGGTTTTGTGTAGGTGTTAAAACCACTAAAGCTAATTGTGTGACATCAAAAGGAGTGATTAATTGGCCTGTCATTATGTTTTCTAGTAACACTCGTGTGAATGGGGCCTGGAGTCTATTTTGTGTTACTGCCCCACGCAAAATGAGCTGCCATTCAAATGCACGATTTTGTTGCCCTGGGGTAATGATCACTGGGAACGCATTAAGCATTTCCCCCTCCTTTAATGCTTCCAATTTTATTTTTCTCCAACGTTCTGTAACGAACTCTTCCGTTGCATTTTTCTCGGGGACCGCCGGTGGCTGCCTCACCCTTAGGGATAAATGACTACATGTTTGAGCTTGTCTCCTTTTCTTTCCTTGCTCTTTATACTCCGATAATGATATTTCGTCCTTATACTCCTCCTCACCACCGGTTTCGATCTCGCTTTGCAAAGAGACGTCTGTAAAGACTGGTTCCTTAATCTGGTCACTAGACGGTGGTACCGCTCCACCACCCGAATCGGTGTCGCACTTTGTCTCTATAGTTTCCTATTTGTTGCCATTTTCAAACACAGTAGTTTGTGCGGCGGTGGCCGTTTGTTTTTTGGCCCACAAGTCTGTTAATGTGTCTAATACTAAGCACCACGTTGTTAAAACTCCACTTGCGTTCAAAGCTCCCTTGGAGGCACCCTCAAACAATTTTTCGCCTGCCTCCTTCCAGGTCCCAATATCAAAAACACGTGGGGATTCCGCAGGCATATTATTACTTCTTAACCAGGCTAACAACAATTCCAGTTTATGTTCTTCATACTGAGCTCCTTTCCTTTTCAAAATATGCTTAAACATCTTTACTGTTGCCTTCTCTTCTGTTGACATATTGGTAACCACCTTACACTACTTAGTTTCTCAGCTGCTCACCTGAATCTCGTGGAACATGTGATTGTGAGGCCCAGGGGTTCCTTCTTCATTGTCCACTTGGTCCAGGAGGTAAGATGTTTTTTTTCGCTGAGACGTTTCCCCCGTGCGCTATCTGTTCCAGCGTCTCTCAGATCCCCAGATCAGCGGCTCTCTTGCTGCGTTGTGTGACTGTCAGGTCACCATTTGAGGAGACTGATGACACGTACTCCGATATCTTGGATCGAAGACCTTTATTGCTCTTAGCAACCTCCTTATATGAACAATGTTATGCTGCATCTAAAACATGGCTTCATTTGAATGGTTACAAACAGCTGTTCACTGTTTAGTAGTATAGTAGTATAAGTTTATACTACTATTGGTTAGTTGCTACTGTCCACACGCCTAGATCAAATGCTTACATGGTTAATTAGCTTTGCATATTTTACATGCTTTTCCCCTCAGTTATCATGATTTCTACTTTTCTAACTTACACCTCCCTCTCAGCTTCTGGGCATAGAGCCATAGCCTACTGCTGCTGTCGGTTGTTTCCTCTCACTGCACCGTTTATAGTCCTTCAAGGGCATCGTGGCCTTCATTAAAATAAAATGTTTCTACATATCAGGAGTGAATCTCAAAGGGAATGTAAAGAGCCATTCCCAAACAATTAAACAGGGTCCTTCTGAGTCACCATCCGAATTCCTAAATTGACTGAGGGATATAACGTGCAACACGCCGCTGGATCCTGGGTCAGGGGGAGGAATACAACAACTAGTCTTTTGGGTTTGGACCAGTCTAAAAGAGGAATAGTGGCTCATAGTGAATATGTGAAGGACGACTGACAGGGACCCGGGGAATCCACCCTAGCAGATCCACTAGTTCAAATGAAGCCATCGAAAAAGAAGAAAGTAGAATTTTAGTTGACACAGAGGCAACGTATTTGGTGTTGAACCAAGCTTTGATGTCCCTGGGAAATGACTACATCATGGTAAAAGGGGCAAATGGCCAAAGTGAAAAGGCGTATTTTTGTGAACCTCTAAGATATAAACTGGGAAAACAATGGGGCATCCACAGCATCTTGTATATGCCCAACTCCCTGAAAGCATTTTTTGGGGAGAGATCATTAGAACAATTGGGTGCAATAATTAAATTTGAAAAGGGAGAGATTACTCTGGAGGTAAATGACAAGGAGTGTATTCAAATAATGAGCTTATCTCTACCAGCGTTCCTGCAGAAGGAAAAATCAGTGAAGAAATCACAACCAGGTATACTCCGAGGTATCGGCCACCGATGTGCCCGGGCTTACAGGCTGTAAATAAAATAACCAAAACCCTTTACCCTGTGGTGGCAAATCCATATAACCTGTTACCTGTATTAATGCCTGAACTAATCTGGCTTACTGTTTTAGTCCTGAAGGATGCCTACTTTTGCCTCACTTTCCATGAAGCCAGCCAGAAAATATTTGTATTTGAATGGGAAAACCCTGAAAGTGCGCACAGGACTCAGCTCACCCAATATTTAGTAATCAGCTTGCAAAGGATCTTGAGGCCGGGGAAGCCCCACCTGAGGAAGGGAGACTGTTGCAGTATGGAGATGATACCCTGATTGCCACCAAGACAACGCTTGCATGACCTGGATGGTGAGTTTTTTGGGGCTCCAGGGATACCGAGTATCTAAAAGAAGGCCCAAATAATGCAACATGAGGTGATCTATTTGGGCTACGAAATCAGTGCTGGATGAAGAACTTTAGGACAGGCCTGAAAAGAGGCAATAGATCAAACTCTGAGACTATAAACAGTGAAAGAGTTCCAAACTTTCATGGGCATAACTGGGTGGTGTCGGCTATGGATCTATAAGTGTGGACTGCTTTTTAACCCTCGGTATGCACTAACCACTGCCGAACAGAAATACCTTCAATGGAGAACAGAGGCTCTGCAAGCCTTTGAACAGCCGAAGAAAGCCCTGAGGTCGGCCCCGTCCTCAGGACTTCCACATTGGAAATACAGGAGAACCAGTGCACCAGGACTGCTTAGAGACCATCGAGGCCACATACTCGAGCAGTTTGGACCAGAAAGACAGTCTCATGGTAGACATGGAGAGCTGGTTCACCGATGGAAGCAGCTACGTCTTAAGCAGTAAAAGACATGCCAGGGCAAAACCATCAAGCATGCAGAGGGACCCTGAGACTGCTGGAAGCAGTCCAGCTCCCTGAGAAAGCTACAAGCATGCACATCAAGGCACACCAGAAAGTGAATTTGGAATTGGAGAGAGGCAATGAGCTGGCAGAGAGAGAGGCAGAACCGGCAGCGAAAGGTGAGGTAAAACCAGAAGGGGCTTTGATCCCTGATGAGGGAATCTCCCTAGAAGGTAAACCAGAATATACCAAGGAAGATCAGATAAGGGTCATATCATGGAAGGGTCATATAATAAAGAGGGGCTCTCACTCCACGAGGGAAACTAATCCTTCCCTCTTATTTAATGTGGGCTTTGATAATGGAGGAACACAGGAAGATACATGGAGGGGGGCGTGCAGCAGCTCTATATAAACACCTAATTAAAGAGATTTCAGCTAGAAATTTATACATCGTGAGACAAGCGACTCCGCAGTGTGACCTTTGCCTCCAGACTAATCCCAAAATTACCCCAAATTAGAAATGGTATAAATTGGAAGACACAGTGGGCCTGGGCACCAATGGCAGATTGATTTTTTTGATTTGATGCAGCCCAGGATGTGGTGAGACTTCTGGGATGCGGTTAGACTTCTGGGATGCAAGTGTATATTGCTGTTTCTTGTTGATCTTCTCATCGACCAGCACTCCCAAGTCTTTCTCTGCAGGGCAGCTCTCAATCACATCATCCCTCATCATGTGTTGAAAATGGGGATTGCCCTGACCTATATGCAGGACCTTCCACTTGGCCTTGTTGAACCTCATGAGGTTCTCAGAGCCCCACTTCTCCAGCCTGTCCAGGTCCTTCTGGATGACATCCCATCCTTCTGGTGTGGTAACTACAACACTCAGCTTGATGTCATCTGCAAACATGTTGAGGGTGCACTCTATCTCTCTGTCAATATCATTGGTAAAGATATTGAACAGCACTGGTCCCAGGACAGACCCCTGAGAGACACCACTTGTCACGTATCTCCATCTGGACTTTGAGCCATTGATCACTACTCTTTGAATACAACCATCCAACCAGTTTCTTATCTACCCTATTCTCAACCCATCAAATCCGTATCTGTCGAATATATCTCTTTTCCACTTGGCCAGTGTAGGAGCTCGCTGCACTCCGCAACCGGTAGCCCCCGTGATTCCCGCAGACTGCCACACCGGTGCTCTAACTAGGATGACATTTCCCACCTCAGTTGGGGGGGGATGGTCTGTGTCCCCTACCCTTGTGTGAGGTGAAGGGGACAGCGGCCCTCTGCGGTTCCTGGGGGGGGTGGACGTCCGCCGGCGCTGGGCGCCGAGCAGAGGCGGGAAGTGGGTACATGTGGCGGGCACAGGGATGCGGTGTTTGCCCATCCACATCGATCGGAGAGAAAAGAAAGTGGCGGAGCCAGTGGCGGTTAGTGTGGGCCATCAGCAAGCAGAAATATGGGCGGACCCCCTTCCCCTCCTTCCTACACTCCCAGCCCTTTCAGAAGTGGTGGAATGGTGCTCGGGGTGTGAACTCAGGTACGTGCACGGAACACCATCCACTGGCAGTGAGGCTCCCTGGCTGGCTGCACGACTGACTTTTGGCAGGGGGTTGCCTGGCAAGGACCAAAGCCAGGACGGGCCAATGCTCCAGCGTGGGCTGGGAGAACCCTCTTCCTCTGCGACAGGAGAAGAGCCTGTGCCCGCATCCAGGCCCCCCCCGGGGACCCCTTCTGCACGTGGCCTGGGGTGGATGAAGCAGCCGGTCAGTGGTGCAATCTGGCACGAGCACACCCGCCCAATGGTCCCCAGTAATGATCCTTCTGCATGTTCACCTACGGAAACCTTGTTACGACTTTTACTTCCTCTAGATAGTCAAGTTCGACCGTCTTCTCGACGCTCCGGCAGGGCCGTGGCCGACCCCGCCGGGGCCGATCCGAGGACCTCACTAAACCATCCAATCGGTAGTAGCGACGGGCGGTGTGTACAAAGGGCAGGGACTTAATCAACACGAGCTTTTGACCCGCACTGACTGGGAATTCCTTGTTCATGGGGAGGAATTGCAATCCCTGATCCCCATCACAAATGGGATTCAACAGGTTACCCGCACCTGCTAGCAGAGAGTAGACACAAGCTGAGCCAGTCAATGTAGCATGTGTGCAACCCTGGACATCTGAGGGTCATAGAAGGATGATGTGACACAATGTGACCAAGCAAAATCCAGTCCCCTTCTCTTTCTGACATCCACAAATGGGATCTGAGGGGACAAGGCCTGCAACTCAACCTTTAGTTCCCCTGCTCATCCATTGACGATTTCTGAAAAGGACATAACATGCAGTTTCTTCTTTAACTATTCCTGAAGCAGCAAACCCTCAACACGAGGCCCTTGAATGGTCTTTCTAGTTGAGACTGACTCAAGGTCTGGACCCTTGCCTAGACTGGAGGATGCTGTCCTTGAATACCATCTGTCCTGAGGTTTGTGACCATGGCACAGCTTTGTCTACCACAGGAGCGGCTCCATCTCCCCCTGCCTGTGCCCCTGGCTGAGGGCATTGCTGCCCCTTCGGGCTGAAGCCCTGCAGCTGTGGCACCAGGCAAGCTCATCCCTGCCATGAGGAAACGGGGGACCAATTGCCCAAGACCCTGTGTGTGCAAAGGCTTTGTTTAGAGCAGGAGATGTGGCTGGGATAAAGAGAGCTGAGTGTCTTCCCAGCCCCAGGTCTAAAGATGCAGAATGAAATGACTCAATCCACTCAATGGAACAGATCCTCCAGCTTGGAGAAATGAGAACATTCCCTGTCACCTGCCTGGGGTCCTTTTTAATGATGTTGCAAAAAAGTGATTCTCATGCCCAGCTATTTTTCTAAGAGGAGCAATAACACTGCGTTCAATCACAGAAGAATTTGGGTTTGAAGAGAGCCCTCAAAATCATTTCGTCTCACTGCCCTGCTCAAGGCAGGGTGGACTAGATGAGGTTGTTCAAGACCTCCACCCAGCTTTGCATCATCCACAAAGGAGCTGAAAGGACACTCCATCACATCACAGAGGGGGTAATGAAGATGTTCAAAAGTATTGGCCCAAGTTCTGCTCACTGAGGGTTGCCACCAGTAACTGGCTGCATGGAAGACTTTGTACCACTGATGACATTTGAGCCACTTCCCACCCAGCGTCCACTCCTTCAGCCCAGACAGCCCCACCCTGGCTGTAAGGACACCACAGGAGTCCATGTCTAAGCCCTTGCAAAATTCCATGTGCACAACATGTCCTCCTTTCCCTGCCCATTTTAGTTCAGCAACGCCTTTCTTGTCCTTCCAGGGCCTGGAAATGGTTGCAGGATATGACGTGGGCCATCCCCCTTCCAGGGTCAGGGGCAGCCTGCCCTGCCTGTAATTCTCCAATTCTCATTACCACTTTTCCTGAAGATAGGTTTGACATCTGCCTTCTCCAAGAAACCCAGGACTTCTCTGATTGCTCTGGCACCTTTGAGAGCACATTAAAGAGTCACAGGCAAGGGTGATGCAGCAGACTGGAACGCTCAGAGCTCGTCCATGGGAGCTGAGATGGATTTCCCTGGGCCAGTGGGGGTTGTTCCTGGTGTCACACACAGAAATGTCAGGGTTGTCAGAAGTCCACATGTGAACTGAACTCATAGAACCCTTGTGCACCCAGAGGACGCTCAGAGACAGAGTCTTTCCTTTTCAGACACAGGCAGTGCCCTGCAGGACTCACAGTGTCTCTGGCCTCCTGTGGCCGCTCCCAGAAGGAGGGAGGCACCACAGCCGTGCAGTGTGTCACCCTGCTCTACCTTTGTCTGAGATGCCCGATGTCACAAGGAATGAGCACAGGGAACTCAGTTCATGGAAGCACTTCCCAGTGATATGTTCAGGATGTTTCCCATGGGACGTTAGTTCCAATGTGAAGTGACCTCAAGGCAATGTCTGTGCCACAGACCTTCATAGAACCCAAAGAAATTGCTGTTTCCACTCCCTCAGGTTCATCTCATCTCACATACATGAGGTACACATGCACATCTCATCTGTACAACGGAAGCGTGTACTATGACCTTCTCATTTGGTGTCCTACCATAGAGGGACTCTCCATGGAACTGACATGGACTCTCCAGTCTGGGATGAGAGGCCATAGCTGGGAATGGTGGTTGTGAGGGGCTACTCCAGGATGATTGCCTGGGCCAGTTTTCTTGGAGTTTCCAGTGCACGCAGGCACAGACTAGACCCTGCTCTGCTGGTTCTGCTCTCTTGAGGGAGGCCTGGTTGTACAAATGCACTGCTGTGTGCTCCGGTTCTGCACAGCCATACTGTTATTTGTACGTGGGTGTTTATATCACTCCGACACTTTGGGGGAAATGCTCTTGAAATAAATTTTGGAAGACAGCTTAAACCATCAGGCGCTGCCTTGAGGAGATCCCCTTGGGCACGTACCCAAGAAGCGCCATCCCGATAGGGCTGGGGGGTGTGGGGAGGAGGAGAAGGGGGTCCGCATGTCTTCGCGCTTGCTGCTGGCCCGCGTTAACTGCCGCCGGCTCCACCGCTTTCTTTTGTCTCAGTCAACGCGGAGGGGAAGCTGCCGCGTCCCCACGCCGCACTAACCTGTTTCCCGTCTCTGCTCGGTACCGGGTGCCGGCTGGTGTCTGCACCCCAGGGAACCACGAAGGGCCGCTGTCCCCTTTGCCTCTCCCAAGGACAGGGGATGTGGACCAACCTCCTGGCCCGAGGTGGGAAAGGTCGTCCCGGTCAGAGCACAGGGGCGGCAGCACGCGGGAATCACAGGGCCTGCTGGTTGTGGAGTGTGGCAAGCTCCTCCACCAGCCAAGCGGAGGAGAGATATATTGGACCAATATGGATTTGATGGGTGGACAGTACGGTGGATAAGAAAGTGGTAGGATGGTCATATTCAAAGAGTAGAGGTCAATCTCCAGATGGAGATCCATGACAACTGGTGTCCCTCATGGATCTGTACTGGGACCAGTGCTGTTCAATATCTTTGTCAATGATATTGACAGTGAGATTGAGTGTACCCTCAGCAAGTTTGCAAATGACACCAAGCTGAGTGGTGTAGTTGTCACACCAGAAGGACAGGATGTCATCCAGAGGGACATAGACAGGCTGGAGAAGTGGGGCTCTGAGAACATCATGAGGTTCAACAAGGCCAAGTGGAAGGTCCCGCACGTAGATCAGGGCAATCCTCATTTTCAGTACAAGATGACATGATTGAGAGCAGCCATGCAGAGAAAGACATGGGTGTGCTGGTTGATGAGAAGCTCAACATGAGTCAGCAATGTGTGCTCACAGCCCAGAAGACCAACCGTATCCTGGACTGCATCAAAAGAAGTGTGGCCAGCAGGTCAAGGGAGGTGATTCAGCCCCTCTATTCCTCTCTTGGGAGACCTCATCTGGAATCCTGTGTCCAGTTCTGGAACTCTCAACAGAAGAAACATATGGAGCTGTTGGAACAGGTCCAGAGGAGGCTACAAAGATGATTGGAGGGCTGGATCACCTTCCCTACGAGGACAGGCTGAGAGAGTTGGGGTTGTCCAGCCTGGAGAAAAGAAGGCTCAGAGGAGATCTTATAGCGACCTTCCAGTACCTGAAGGGAGCCTACAGGAAAGCTGGAGAGGGACTATTCACAAAGGCTTGTGGTGACAGGACGAGGAGGAACGGGCATAAATCAGAGAGGTGCAGATTTAGACTAGACATTAGGAAGAATTTCTTCACCATGAGAGTGGTGAGACACTGGAATAGGTTGCCAAGGGAAGTTGTGGATACCCCATCCCTGGAGGTGTTCAAGGCCAGGTTGGATTTGGCCTTGGGTAGCCTGATTTATTGGGATGTTTCTGCCCATGGCAGGGGGATTAGAGCTAGATGATCTTTAAGGTCCCTTCCAACCCCAACTATTCTATGATTCCATGACCCAATATTTCTGTGACCCGACTCTTCTATGACCCAGCTCTTCTGTGACCTGACTCTTCTGTGACTCCCCATGACCGTACTCTTATATGAGCCACCTCTTCTCTGATCCGACCCATCTGTGACCAGGTGACCTCTTGTGTGACTTGATGTTTACATGATCCTTCTGTGACTCTTTTGTGACCCAACTCTTCTATGACCCTTACATCACCTGAATCTTCTAGAAACCTTCTATGACTGAACTCTTCTGTAAACAACTCTTCTATGACCCTTCTATGACCTGACACTTGTATAAACCTTCTATGACTGAACTCCTCTATGACCTGCCTCTTCTATCACCCCACCCTTCTACAACTCCTCTACAACCCAAATCCTCTGTGATCTGGGTCTCCTATGACCCAACTCTTCTAAAACCTGAGCCTTCTGTGAACCAAGCCTTCTATGACCCAACACTTCTCTGATCCTCCTATGGCTTTTTATGACCTGACTTCTGTGCCTTGACTCCTCTATGGTGTGAATAAACTATTACCCAACTCTTATGTGAACTTCCTATGACTGCACTCTTCTGTTACTGCTGTGTGAATTGACTCTTCCATGAGCCATCTCTTATATGACCAGGCCCTTCTAGGGCTCCAGCCTTCTATGCCCCAACCTTTCTCTGACCTTTGGCCTGACTGTTCTCTGACTCTTCATGGATGCAGCACTTCAATGATCAGACAAAGCTATGACCAGACTCTTCTGAGATCCAGCTCTTCTGGGACCCAACCCTTCCATGACCCAACTGGTCTATGAACAAAACGCTGCTATTAACTGACCCTTCTATGACTAGATCCTCTATGATCTGACTCTTCTGTGAGTCCTCTATGACCCGACACATATGAGATGCCTCTTCCATGGCCAAAATCTTCTGTGACTTGATGCAACCCTTCTATGACCCAGGACTTCTATGATGTGACATTTCTATGACTCAACTCTTCTAAAACCCAAGCCTTCATTGAACCAAGCCTTCTATGGCTTTCTATGACCCAGCTCCTCTCTGATCTAAATATTCTATGACCAAACTCTTCTATGACCAACCATTATATGACCGGACACATATATTACCTGACTTTTCCATGCCCTGACTCCTTTATAACACTTTGGCCCACTTGTTCTATGATCCTTCAGGACCTGATTCTTTTGTGATTCTTCTATGACTCATCTATGACCCGACCCATCACTGAACTGGCACTTCTATGACCATTCCCTGACCAAACCCTTCTGAAATTCAACAAAATCCTCACTCTACTATGACTTGACTCTTCCTAAGGCCCTTTTGTAACCTGAATCCTCCAGGACCTCAGACTTCTATTACCCAAAATTGCTATGAGAATTCTGTGACCAAACACTTCTATGAATCGTCTAATATGTAACTCCTCTATCACTCTTCCAGGATGGGACTCTCTGACCTGACTTCTCACACTAAAGTTTTCTGTGACTCTTCTATTACCCAGGACTTTTATGACCCTGCCCTTCTATGACCCAACTCTTTTACAACTCCATGGAGCTGTGTGAGAGCCTTGGCATCTCAGGTAACTCTACAGGCTTCTGTTTGGAATTACATGGAATAACTGCTCCCTGTTTGATTCGGCAATTTGAGAATGTTCATGACACCATTGTCATTGGAGACAAAGCCAGATCTGCCTGCCCAGGGCCTGGGGGTCAGGGCTTGGCCTTTCTGCTTCACCAAGCAAACCCAGGCTTTTCTCAGCATCACAGCTGCCTGCACAGCCCCTTTCCCTGCCTGCAATCATGGCCTCCAATTCTCGGCTCTAACGAGTCCCTGGGGAGGCTTTGTTAGTAATAATTCTCACTGTAACCAATTAATACTTTAAGGTACTCTGAGTTCTGCTATTGACTTCTTGAGAGCTTTTCTCTATCTCCTCTCAGCAGCTGAGGTTCAAGGACTCATCAGCAAATCTACCCTGGGTCTCATTAAAATACAAAAACACTTAATGAGCCTCCCTTTTCATCATGTCCCTTTCCCTTTCCATTCTGACAGCTTGGGGAAATGAGATCATTCCCTGTCACCTTCCTGGTGGCACAGCCCCCTCTCCCTCCCTTCCCGGTGATTCTTCTACACAAGTAATGCAATGACATTGCAGGACAGAAGTGTCTCTCCCAGCTGAGGGAGGGAACATCAGGGATGGCTCCAGTGTGTCTCTCAGCAGGTTCCCCTGGAGCCCCAGGGACACCGCGAGGGGGCCCAGAGGGGACAGAGAAAGGGCTGCCTTGGGCTGCTCCTCTGCTGCTGAGCTGGGATGGGCTCCTGGCATGGAGGGAGCTGGTGGCAAATGGGCAGCGCTACAAAGAGCCATCTCTGCGCAGGAGCAGCTCCTCTGCAGAGCCCAGCAGGGCTGAGGGCACTGCCTGCAGGCAGCAAGGGGAGAGGAGGGAGGCAGAGAGAGGGAAAGGCAGGGTGGTGTGAGAGGATGCTGAGAGCTCCCTGAGGGAGGAATCCTCAAACTCCTTTACAGAGTAAGTCTCTGGGTGCAGGACAATGCAGGCGCTCTTCCTGGATGGATCTCTTGAAGCTGGCACATCCCACAGCTCATGGCATCTCTATTTACAATGCTCTCAGTTTCTCCAGAGCAGAGGAGGAGGATGTGCTGCAGATCAGGGATTTTGCACTCAGCCATCAGAGGGACAGAACACAACGGCTGCCTGCTCCTGATGGCTGTGGGGATGTAAAGGTGGATCTGCACCTGTGGGTGCCCAGGGCTGTTCTTCCAAACAGAATCCCTGTGTCCCAGTGTACTGGGGCAGAGACACTGCACCTTCCAGGGTCAGCACTCAGCGCGTCAGGGCAGTTGATCACGGTGGTGATCACAGCTCTGGATCGCCCCTGGGATATTTCCAAAGGGGTGTCTCAAGGAGAAGACCAATGCAGTGATTTTTCTAAAGGTAAGGAGCTTGCCTGAGAGCAGGTTTGCTCTTTCCTTTTCCAAATCATTGTGGGGAGCGGGTTGGGAGGAGGAGCGAGAAAAGCAGGAGTAGAAATGGAGCTTGCTGTTCTTGCTGCCAGGCTCTCTGGGGATAGGAGTTTCAGCTGAAGCATCTGAATCTCCCTTCATCAAATGCCATAAAGAGGACTCTTGGCTCTCCTTGAGGTTTCCTTCCAAGCTGTGACCTTCCCTCCAGTCTGAAAACCTGTCCAATCACATCTTTGTGTTACCTAAAAGCCCCATGGAGAGACGCAGAGATGCAACGAGAGAGAAAATGCTGCTGAGTTTGTGAAATGAGTCGTGTGTGTCCTGGGCTGACAGTGGGGTGCTGAGACCTTTGGAAAGGGTGAGACATTGAGTGGTGTGAGGTGGATCCCTCTGCTCTCAGCAGGACCTGGTGGATTTTCAGTGTAACATGGGAGTGTGAAACCCTCCATCTCAGAAAGGTGCAAGCCCAGGGCAGCTGGGAGCAAAAGCAAGGGAGAGAGCAGCTCCCCTCCCTCTGCACTGAGCCACAGACAATGCTTTCACCTCACAGGACTCCTTCTGTTCTTCTGGAGTACAGCAGAAATGCTGAGGGTTTCTGACAGCAAAGAACAATGCACAGGGTGGGAGAAAAAGCTATAAAAACCCCCAAACCTCTCAGCTTTACTTCTGCCCTCTCAGTTCCCTGTCCCTGGCAGTGCAGATGCTGACAGGCCCTTCTGCCCCAGGAGCAGTTCCACAGGACAAAGCTGAACCCCAGCAGTGTCCCCTGTCCCCACTGTCCCCATGAGCCCCTGCTGCAGAGCAGGGCTGACTCCTCGCAGCCAGCGGGCAGAGGCCCTGCTCCTCCCAGCACATTAACGCAGCACCAAGCAGGGCTCCAGGCATGGAGCTGAAGGAAGAGCTGCAAGAAAAGTCACAGAGGATGTGCAGCAGGAGGAGGGGGAATGAGAAATTGCTTAGATTTTACCCAGAGAAGTCTCCCCTAACTTTCACTGTCCTTTCCTCCTGTGACTTTGCCCCATATCCAGATGCAGCAGATGTCCAACAGCAGCTCCATCACACAGTTCCTCCTCCTGGCATTCACAGACACACGGCAGCTGCAGCTCTTGCACTTCTGGCTCTTCCTGGGCATCTACCTGTCTACCCTCCTGGGCAATGGCCTCATCATCACCGCCATCGCCTGCGACCACCATCTCCACACCCCCATGTACTTCTTCCTCCTCAACCTCTCCCTCCTGGACCTGGGATCAATCTCCACTACTGTCCCCAAAGCCATGGCCAATTCTCTATGGAACACCAGGGCCATCTCTTATGGGGGATGTGCTGCCCAGATCTTCTTTCTATTCTTCTTCTTTGGTGCAGAATATTCTCTTCTCACGGTCATGGCTTATGACCGCTACATAGCCATCTGCAAACCCTTGGACTATGGGACCCTCCTGGGCAGCAGAGCTTGTGTCCACATGGCAGCAGCTGCCTGGGGCGCTGGGTTTCTCCACGCATTGCTGAACACAGCCAATACGTTTTCCCTGCCCCTCTGCCAGGGCAATGCTGTGGAACAGTTCTTCTGTGAAGTTCCCCAGATCCTCAAGCTCTCCTGCTCACACTCCTACTTCAGAGAGGTTGGGCTTCTTGTAGTTAGTTTCTTTGTAGCATTGGGTTGTTTTGCTTTCATTGTGGTGTCCTACGTGCAGATCTTCAGGGCTGTGCTGAGGATCCCCTCGGAGCAGGGACGGCACAGAGCCTTTTCTACGTGCCTCCCGCACTTGGCTGTTGTCTCCATGTTTGTCAGCACCGGCATGATTGCCTACCTGAAGCCCCCCCTCCACCTCCTCCCCATCCCTGGATCTGGTGGTGGCAGTTCTGTACTCAGTGGTGCCTCCAGCAGTGAACCCCCTCATCTACAGCTTGAGGAACCAGCAGCTCAAGGATGCAGTGTGGAAACTCATGACTGTACTTTTTAAGCATCATTGATCTCCCCATCTTCTTCTGCCTATCACTCACAATGAAACACATTGAAAAAAACCCCTATCTTTGGTAGCTGATTTGGTTTGGGTTTGGATTCTTCTTTGTTATGATGACATTGTCCACAAAGAAATTGTTCCCCTCACTGCTGTGTCAGTGAGGGTAAACAATGACCCTTACTCTGTTCTTGATTAAAGAAAATAAAGGCTCCCGCAGACACTTGTTTGTCCGTGATCCTTCCTCCAAGACTTTCTCTCGAGCTCTTGGGTCCCTTTTAGAGGTTGAGGGAAAAGAGTCCCAGCACAGCAGCATGTCATGGAGCACCTGCAGTTAGTCTTTCTAGAGCTGCCCCCTTGGCACCTCCATGATCTTCCAGGTCCTTGTGCTGGTGGAAGGTGTGAGTGCTCTGAGCTTGGTCCCACTCCTGTGCTGTGGCCGTGCTGTGATCACAGGCAGCAACAGGCAATGTCCTGTCCCTGTGTGTGAGATGGGTCACAAGGTGTCCTCGTTCTGTCCCTGAAGTCTGGCAGCAAATAATGGGAAGTGGTTCCTTCTATGACATTAATCCGGAAGGGGAATGGGGAAAGGAAGTGCTGAAGGCTGAAATAAAAAGATGGATTTAATAAAAACATTAAAACCTCACATTCTTACTGTCAGTAACACTAACACTCATGCTGGTGCCAGGGCTGGTTTTAGTAACAGTAGTAGTGATAGCAGCATAGAATCACATCATAGAATCCTGGAATGGTTTGGGGTGGAAGGAACCTCAGGATCATCGAGTTCCAACACACCCGGCCTGGGGAGGGACATCTTCGACTGGATCAGGTTGTTATTGCCTTGTCCAACATGGTCCTGAATTCCTCAGCAGTAATACTGAAGCTAATGATAATTTATATTTAATGGTATCAGGGCATTCGGACCGATTATAGATCGCACACCACCAGCAACTATCCCCTGAACACCCTGGGGAAGCTGAACCAGGGAAATCGTCCCAGATGAGTCCCACACACTGGACATTTCCATGTCCGGCTGCACCTCCCAGCCCTGAAGAGGGACTTTTGCTACATGGTCATATCTGTCCTCCTCCTCTGCTCAATGACACCCAACTCCAACACCATTATTAATAAACAGAAAACCCATTTTCTACTGACATTTATTGCACACCAGTCCCACATCTCTTGCCATAGCTGGTGTCTCAGCCAAGCCCTGTCTCGCACAGCTCCAAACACATTGGTGCTCATGGCCTTGGCTCAACAAACATTGAGAAAGTCCATGGATTGGGATCCCTCAGCTGCCCTGGGTCCTTATGCACTGTTTTACCCTGAAAGGTTTCTCAGACCCCAGCTCTCTCAGCCTCTCCTTGTCCATAATGTGCTCCAGGTCCAACCATCCTTCTGGCCTCGGCAGGACTTGCTCCAGGCTGGACAGGATCTTCCTTGTGTTGGGAACCCTGTGCTGGACACAGCAGCCCTGATGTGTCCTGTGATGGGTTAACCCTGACCGGCAGCCGAACCCCACCCAGCTGCTCCCTCCCTGCCTCAAAACAATGGGACAAAGGGAGAAAGCAAACCAGTAAAGCTCAGGGGTCAAGAGAAAGCAAAGGAGATTCAGGAACCAATGACTGTCACTGGCACAGACGTGTGGACATCCTGAAAATCAATTTCATTTATTTCCAGTTAAGAAAGTTTTGGATTATGGGAAATAAGGACAAAATATTAAAGCCCATTCCCCATGGAGGGTGGAGAAGAGGGGGTTAACAGTCAGTGAAGAACATCTCTCCTGCTCCTTCCTTCTCTCACTTCTCCCCTGCTCCAGCGTGGCTCCTCTCCATGGGATCCCATCACATTAGAGGTCAAGGCTTTGTGTGGTTCATTCCTTTTTCTCTCCTCATGAGGCAGTGTCAGGGTCCTGAGAGCATCCACAGGCCTTCATGGCCCTGAGCAGCATCTCCTGGGGCCTCCACCCACCTCTCTGTCCATGGCCCAGGAGACACTGAAGACAGGCCTGTGTTCCAGCCCCAGCTTCAATGGAATGACACCATGGGTCTGCAGTGCCAGACACCAGGAGACTCCCAAGGCCTGGGGCCTTTCTGCTGTCCTTCCCATCACTTGGTCAAGTTTTGGGAGGAAAGGAAGGAAAATCAGGTGAGGTTTCAGGGTGCCAATGACTGAGAGAAGGGAGCAGAGCCCTCAAATGTGAAATGATCTAAAGGCAATGCTTGTCCAAAACTATTCTCTTCTGCTCCTTTCTCAGAGGCCTTAAGTCTTCCACAGGAACCTGGAAGATCTGACATGCCGCCACCTCCATCTCTTTTTTTCATATTAATCTGACAGAACCCATATCAAATTGTTTGAATTCTGTTTCCAGTCTGAAGCACCCCATGGGCTGGAGATGGGCCAGGTGATCGGCAGAAGTATCCCACTCCTCTGGACAAAAAGCTGGATATTCCGAGGAGTCACAGGAGGCGTGGCTGACCAATTGCTGTGTTCATGGAGCCGATCAAATGTCAAAATCCTTTACTTTAATCGTGGCCTCAGTGCCGTGTTGATGTCTAAACTCTCTCTGTGGATGCTGACACTGACTGAGCAGCCTGGTCTGACCTCAGAGATGGCTCTGCTTGGAGCTGGGCATTGGACTAGAGATCACCTGAGGTCTCTTATTCCCTTAGAGTTTCTGTGAGCATAAGATGTAGAGACCCACTTAGCAGGTTGCCCTGAGCCTTCCCCAGCAGGCCAAAGTGTGCCCTCACACGTCACACTGTAGGCCCCTAACTCCATCCTGGCAGACCTCTTCCAGATGCTCTCCAGTTTCTCCACTTGCCTTTTGAAATGTGAGACTCACTGTGTCCTGTGACATCGTCCTGGTGCCAGAAGAGTGAGGGCAGTGATTGACTCCTTTGCACAACATCAGGAGTTGTTCACTTTGCTCCCTCCCAGTGAGTGGCTGGGGGTGGGCAAGAAGTCATCAGAGGGACACAGGAAGGACAGCTGACCTCGGCTGACCAGAGGGAGATCTCATAACATAGATGCCATGCTCAGCGATAAAAACTGTGGCAGAAGAAGAAAGAAGTGGAGATTCTTATCAATGGTGACGGGTGGTGATAGACTGGTGGGGCGTCATTCTCCTTGAGGAAGGTGGCAAATGATGGCAATTGCATTGGTTTTGGTTTTGGATTATGTTGGTTTTTATCTTTCTTCTTTCACCTATTGAACTATTTTTAGCTCAACTCACAAGTCAAAAAACATTCCCATGAAGCAGCATGGGCAGAGACCTGGCCGGCTGAGGAGTGTCCTGAGGAGATGGACCTGGACACCAGGACACTTGCTTGTCCTCTCTCACAAGAGACCTCCATCAATCCCATGCCCTTTCAAAAGAGATTTTCCAAAGAAATATTGATCTTCTCCTGGAACTTCCTCAGTCTGGAGAACAGAAGGCATCGAAGAAACCTTATAGCAGCCTTCCAGTACATGAAGGGGGTCACCAAGAAAGGTGGGGAGGGACTTCTTCCAAGGGCATGGAGTGATAGGACAAGGGGGATGGCTTTAAATTGGAAGGGGGATGAGTTAGGTTAGACGTTAGGAAGAAATTGTTCACAAAGAAGATGGTGAGGCAGTGTCCCAGTTTGCCCAGGGAAGCTGTGCATGCCCCTCCCTGGAAGTGTTCAAGGCCGGGTTGGGTGGGTTCTTGAGCAGACTGGTCAAATGGGAGGTGTTCCTGCCCATGGCAGGGGGTTGGAACTGGATGGGCTTTAAGGTCCCTTCAACCCAAACCATTCTATGATTCTGGAAAGTATTGAAATAAACTAAAATACATATTTTTTTTCTTAGGTGCACTTTGAAATCTTTCTCTTTAATCACCCTGGGAAATGACTCCAAGGAGCTGTGAAGTCTTGAAGACCTGAAGAAATCTCCAGGCAGACAAAGAGCTCGTTAAGGCTTTCAGGATTTTGATGAGACCCAGGGTGGATTTGCTGATGAGTCCATGAACCTCAGCTGCTGAGAAGAGGTTGAGAAAAGCTCTCCAGAAGTCAAAAGTAGAACTCAGAGTACCTTAAGTATTAATTGGTCTTAGTGAGAATTGC